>NW_026061891.1:1202500-1502500 GCF_023897955.1 Schistocerca gregaria | reverse complement strand
GTCGCGAATGAATACGTAAGTTTACATATCGGTTTCTCTCCGAGAGGCTAGTGTGGCAGTTGACATAGCATTTAGCACCACCTGATGGTCGTCTAGCTGATCTTCGAAGCTATAGAATGAGTGTAACTTAGCGTTCGCACCCTCAGGATGAAGATGCAAAACAGAAATTCCGCCGCGATTCAATACGTAAGTTTCCATGGCCGCTTCTCTCCGACAGACTAGTGTGGCTGCTGTCACAGCATGTCTATCTAAACTCCGATGCAATACAACGAGTGTAACTTAGCGTTCGCAAACTCAGGATAAAGATCCAACACATAAATTGCGTCGCGAATGCATACGTATGTTTTCTTATCGGTTTTCTCCGAGAGGCTAGTGTGGCTGTTGACACAGTATTTAGCACCACCTGATGGTTGTCTAGCTGATCTTCGAAGCAATACAATGAGTGTAACTTAGCGTTCGCACCCTCAGGATGAAGATGCAACACAGAAATTCCGCCGCGATTCAATACATAAGTTTCCATGGCGGCTTCTCTGCGACAGACTAGTGTGGCTGCTATCACAGCATGTAGCACCACCTAATGGTCGTCTATCTGAACTCCGATGCAATACAACGAGTGTAACTTAGCGTTCGCAAACTCAGGATTAAGATCAAACACATAAATTGCGTCGCGAATGCATACGTAAGTTTCCGTACCGGTTTCTCTCCGAGGGCCTAGTGTGGCTGTTGACACAGAATTTAGCACCACCTGATGTTCGTCTAGCTGATCTTCGAAGCAATACAATGGGTGTAACTCAGCGTTCGCACCCTCAGGGTGGAGATGCAACACAGGAGTTCCGCCGCGTTTCAATACGTAAGTTTCCATTGCAGCTTCTCTCCGACAGACTAGTTTGGCTGCTGTCACAGCATGTAGCACCACCTAATGGTCGTCTATCTGAACTCCGATGCAATACAACGAGAGTAACTTAGCGTTCGCAAACTAAGGATTAAGATGAAACACATAAATTGAGTTGCGAATGCATTTGTAAGTTTTCATATAGGTTTCTCTCCGAGAGGCTAGTGTGGCTGTTCACACATCGTTTAGCACCACCTGATGGTCGTCTAGCTGATCATCGAAGCAATACAATGAGTGTAACTTAGCGTTCGCACCCTCAGGATAAAGATGCAAAACAGAAATTCCGCCGCGATTCAATACGTATGTTTCCATGGCGGCTTCTCTCCGACAGACTAGTGTGGCTTCTGTCAGAGCATGTAGCAATACCTACTGGTCGTCTATCTAAACTCCGATGCAATACAACAAGTGTAACTTAGCGTTCGCAAACTCAGGATTAAGATCCAACATATAAATTGCGTCGCGAATGCATACGTAAGTTTTCATATCGGTGTCTCTCCGAGATACTAGTGTGGCTGTTGACACAGCATTTAGCACCACCTGATGGCCGTCTAGCTGATATTCAAAGCAATACAATGAGTGTAACTTAGCGTTCGCACCTTCAGGATGAATTTTCAACACAGAAATTCCGCCGCGATTCAATACGTAAGTTTCCATGGCGGCTTCTCTCCGACAGACTAGTGTGCCTGCTGTCACAGCATGTAGCACCACCAAATGGTCGTCTATCTGAACTCCGATGCAATACAACGATTGAAACTTATCGTTCGCAAACTCAGGATTAAGATCCAACACATAAATTGCGTCACGAATGCATACGTAAGCTTTCATATCGGTTTCTCTCCGAGAGGCTAGTGTGGCTGTAGACACAGCATTTAGCACCACCTGATGGTCGTCTATCTGACTCCGATGCAATACAACGAGTGTAACTTAGAGTTCGCAAACTCAGGTTTAAGATCAAACACATAAATTGCGTCGCGAATACATACGTAACTTTTCATATCGGTTTTCTCCGAGAGGCTAGTGTGGCTGTTGACACAGTATTTGGCACCACCTGATGGTCGTCTAGCTGATCTTCGAAGCAATACAATGAGTGTAACTTAGCGTTCGCACCCTCTGGATGAAGATGCAACACTGCAATTCCACCGCGATTCAATACGTATGTTTTCATGGCAGCTTCTCACCGACAGACTAGTGTGGCTGCTGTCACAGCATGTAGCACCACCTAATGGTCGTCTTTCTGAACTCCGATGCTATACAACTAGTGTAACTTAGCGTTCGCAAACTCAGGATTAAGATCCAACACATAAATTGCGTCGCGAATGAATACGTAAGTTTTCATATCGGTTTCTCTCCGAGAGGCTAGTGTGGCTGTTGACACAGCATTTAGCACCACCTGATGGTCGTCTGTGTGATCTTAGAAGCAATAGAATGAGTGTAACTTAGCGTTCGCACCCTCAGGATGAAGATGCAAAACAGAAATTCCGCCGCGATTCAATACGTAAGTTTCCATGGCGGCTTCTCTCCGACAGACTAGTGTGGCTGCTGTCACAGCATGTCTATCTAAACTCCGATGCAATACAACGAGTGTAACTTAGCGTTCGCAAACTCAGGATAAAGATCCAACACATAAATTGCGTCGCGAATGCATACGTAAGTTTTCTTATCGGTTTTCTCCGAGAGGCTAGTGTGGCTGTTGACACAGTATTTAGCACCATCTGATGGTCGTCTAGCTGATCTTCGAAGCAATACAATGAGTGTATCTTAGCGTTCGCACCCTCAGGGTGAAGATGCAACACAGGAGTTCCGCCGCGTTTCAATATGTAAGTTTCCATTGCAGCTTCTCTCCGACAGACTAGTTTGGCTGCTGTCACAGCATGTAGCACCACCTAATGGTCGTCTATCTGAACTCCGATGCAATACAACGAGTGAAACTTTTCGTTCGCAAACTCAGGATTAAGTTCCAACACGTAAATTGCGTCGCGAATGCATACGTAAGTTTTCATATCGGGTTCTCTCCGAGAGGCTAGTGTGGCTGTTGACATAGCATTTTGCACCACCTGATGGTCGTCTAGCTGATCTTCGAAGCAATACAATGAGTGTAATTTAGCATTCGCATCCTCAGGATGAAGATGCAACACTGAAATTCCGCCGCGATTCAATACGAAAGTTTCCATGGCGGCTTCTCTCCGACATTCTAGTGTGGCTGCTGTCGCAGCATGTAGCACCACCAAATGGTCGTCTACCTGAACTCTGATGCAATACAACGAGTGTAACTTAGCGTTCGCAAACTCAGGATTAAGATCCAACACATAAATTGCGTCGCGAATGAATACGTAAGTTTTCATATCGGTTTGTCTCCGAGAGGCTAGTGTGGCTGTTGACACAGCATTTAGCACCATCTGATGGTCGTCTAACTGATCTTCGAAGCTATACAATGAGTGTAACTTAACGCTCGCACCCTCAGGATGAAGGTGCAACACAGAAATTCCGTCGCGATTCAATACGTAAGTTTCTATGGCTGCTTCTCTCCGTGAGACTGGTGTGGCTGTTGTCAAAGCATGTAGCACCACCTGATGGTTGTCTGACTGAACTGAGATGTAATACAATGAGTGTACTTAACCTTCGCTTCCTCAGGATGAAGATGCTACACAGAATTTGCCTCGCGATTCAATAGGTAACTTCCCAAAGCGGCTTCGCTCGGAGAGACTAGTCTGGCTGTTGTCACAGCATGTAGCACCACCTGATGGTCGTCTAGCTGAAATCCGATGCAATATAATGCTTGAAACTTAGCCTTCACACCCTCAGGATGAAGATGCAACACAGAAATAGCGTCGCGATTGAATACGTAAGTTTCCATGGCGGCTTCTCTCCGACAGAGAGACATGCTGTTGTCACTGCATGTTGCACTACCCGATGGTCGGCCAGTTGATCTCCAAGGCAATACAAAGAGTGTAACTTAGCCTTCGCACACTCAGGATAAAGATGCAACACAGTAATTGCGTCGCGATAGATTACGTATGTCTCGATGGCAGCTTCTTTCCAAGACCGTAGTGTGGCTGTTGTCAAAGCATGTAGTATCACCTGATGGTACTCTATCTGAACTCCGATGAAATACAGTGAGCGTAACTTAGCCTTTGCAGCCTCAGGATGAAGATGCAACACAGAAATCGAGTCGCGAATGAATTTGTAAGTTTCCATGGCCGCTTCTCTCCGAGAGACAAGTGTGAATGTTGTTACTGCATGTAGAACCACCTGATGGTTGTCTAACTGAACTCCGATGTAATACAATGAGTGTAACTTAGCCTTCGCATCTTAAGGATGAAGATGCAAAACAGAAATTGGGTCGCGATTGACTACCTAAGTTTCCATGGCGGCTTCTCTCCAGAGCGTAGTGTGGCAGTTGTCACAGAATGTAGCATCAACTGGTGGTACTCTATCTGGGCTCCGATGCAATACAGCGAGCGTAACTTAGTCTTCGCAACCTCAGGATGAAGATGCAAAACAGAAATTGAGAAACAAATGGATATGTAACATTTTTTGGCTGCTTCTCTCCGAGAGACTAGTGTGGCTGTTGTCACAGCATGTAGCACCTCCTATAGGTCGTCTAGCTGAACTCCGATGCAATACAGTGAGTGTAACATCGCCTTCGCACCCTCAGGTGAAGATGCAACACAGAAATTTCCTCGGGATTGGATACGTATGTTACTACGGGGCTTCTATCCGAGAGCGTAGTGTGGTTGTAGTCCCAGCACGAAGCATCACCTGGTTGTACCCTATCTTGACTCCGATGCAATACTGTGATCGTAAAATAGTCTTCGCACTCTCAGGATAAAGATCCAACACAGAAATTCCGTCGCTATTCAATACGTAAGTTTCCATGGCGGCTTCTTTCCGAGAGACTAGTGTGGCTCTAGTCAAAGCATGTAGCACCACCTGGTGGTCGTCTAGCTGAACTCCGCTCTATACAATGAGTGTAACTTAGCCTTCGCACAATCAGGCTGAACATGCAACACTGAATTTGCGTCGTGATTTAACACGTACGTTTCCAAGGCGGCTTCTCCCAGAGAGACTAGTGTGTCTGCTGTCACAGCATGTAGCACCACGTGATGATTGTCTAGCTCAACTCCGATGCAATACAATGACAGTAACTTAGCCTTCGCAAACTCAGAATGAAGATGCAACACAGTAATTGAATCGAGATTGGAATGAAACTTACTATGGGGCTTCCATCCGAGAGCGTTGTGTGCTTGTTGTCACAGCATGTAGCATCACCTGGTGGTCCTATATCTGGACTCCGGTGGAATACAGTGAGTGTAATTTAGCCTTCGCACCCTCAGGATGAAGATGCAACACAGAAAGTGCGTTGCGATTGAATACGTAATCTTTCATGGCGGCTTCTCCCCGAGAGACAAGTGTGGCTGTTGTCTCAGCATGTAGCACCACCTAATGGTCATGTATCTGAACTCCGATGCAATACAACGAGTATAACTTAGCGTTCGCAAACTCAGGATTAAGATCCAACACATAAATTGCGTCGTGAATGAATACGTAAGTTTTCATATCGGTTTCTCTCCGAGAGGCTAGTGTGGCTGTTGTCAAAGCATGTAGCACCACCTGATGGTCCTCTGACTGAACGTAGATGTAATACAATGAGTGTACTGATTCTTCGCTACTACACAGAAATTCATCGCGATTCAATACATTGGTCATTAGCCGACTTATCTCCGAGGGTCTAACGCTGCCTTATACCAGATGGACGTACTCTTTGGCAGTCAAGTTTCTCTTCTCCCTATCATAACTCACAGTTAATTCTTACCGTCCCATCCAGGTATTGACCAAGGAACACACAAATAGTGTCGCGATTCAATACGTCGAACTCCAGCAGAATTATCTACGAGGGTCTATTGGTGCCTCGGTCACCGGATGGTCGCGTTATGTCAGTCCAGTTTTCGATTCCGACGAGAAACTGACAGTTAATTGTAACCCTCCCATCCTCTCAATGACGATGTAACACATATACTGCGATGCGATTCAATACATCGTCTTGCAGCAGAATTATCTCCAAGCATCTATTACTGCCTGGGTCACCACATGATCGTTCTCCTGCGAGTAAAGTTTCAGGAATCCGACGGAAAACTGATCGATGTATTTAATCGCGACGCTATTTGTGTGTTCCATCGTCAGTACCAGGATGGGACGGTAGGAAGTTTTGGGGACGGAGACAAGAAACTTGGCTGCCAAATAGTTCATCCATCGGGTGATCGACGCAACGTTAGACCTTCGGAAATAAGTCGGCTGCGTACCAATGTATTGAATCGCGACGCAATTTGTGTGTTGCGTCGACATTAGGAGGGCGGGAACGTTGCAATTAACTGTCAGTTTTCCGTCGGATTCCTGTAACTTTACTCGCAGAAGAAGGATCATGTGATGACCCAGGCAGTAATAGATGCTTGGAGTTAATTCTGTTGGAAGACGATGCATTCAATCGCATCGCTGTATGATGTGTGTTCCATCTTCATTGAGTGGATAGGAGGATTACAATTGACTCTCAGTTTGGCGTCGGATTCGTGATACTAGACTCACATGAAATTAACCATCCGTTTACCAAGGCACCAATAGACCCTTGTAGATAAGTCAGCTGGAGATCGATGTATTGAATCGCGACGCTATTTGTGTGTTCCATCGTCGTTATTAGTGTGGTATCGTCGCGGTGGTATTGTGCGTGGTATTGTGCGTCCGATTCCTGAAACATTACTCGCAGGAGAACGATCATGTGGCGACCCAGGCAGTAATAGATCCTTGTAGATAATCCTGCTGGAAGACGATGTATTGAATCGCATCGCAATATTGGTGTTCCATTGTGAGGATTACAATTGACTATCAGTTTCGCGTCGGAATTGAAAACTAGACTGACAAAACGCTACCATCCGGGACCGAGGCACCAATAGACCCTTGTAGATAAGTCTGCTGGAGTTCGAAGTACTGAAACGTGACGCTTTTTGTGTGTTCCATCGTCGATACCATAATGGGACGGTAAGAATTAACTGTAAGATATGAGACGGAGAGAAGAAACTTGACTGCCAAATAGTACGTCCATCTGGTGTTCGAGGCAGCGTTAGACCCTCGGAGATAAGTCGGCTGCGGACCAATGTATTGAATCGCGACGCAATTTGTGTGTTGAATCGACATTTGGAAGGCGGGAACTGTCAGTTTTGCGTCGGATGACTTAAACTTTACTCTCAGGAGAACGATTATGTGGTGAACCAGGCAGTAACAGATGCTTGGAGATTATTCTGCTGCAAGACGATGTATTTAATCGCATCGCAGTATGTGTATTCCATCGACATTGAGTTGATGGGAGCATTACAATTAACTGTCAGTTTTGCGTCGGAATCGAGAACTAGTTTGACATAACGCGACCATCCGCTGACGGAGGCACACATAGAACCTTGTAAACAAATCGGCTGGAGTTCGGTGTATTGAATCCCAACTCTATTTGTGTGTTCCATCGTCAATACCGGGACGGGACGGTAAGAGATAACTGAGTTTTTAGACGGAGAAACTTACTGCCAAATACTTCGTCTATCTGCTGATCGAGGCAGCGTTAGACCCTCGGAGATAATTGCGCTGGGGTAGAATCTATCGAATCGCGGCGCAATTTGTGTGCGGCATCGTAATTAGGAGAGCGTGAAAGTCATAATTAACTGAAAGTTTTGCGTCGGATTGGCGAAACTTTACTCACAGCTGAACGATCATTTGGTGACCCAGGCAGTAATAGATGCTTGGAGATAATTCTGCTGCAAGACGATGTACTGAAGTCAACGCAGTATGTGTGCTCCATCGTCATTGAGAAGATGGGAGGATAAAATTAACTGTCAGTTTTTCGTCGGACTTGAAAACTAGACTGACAAAACGCGACCATCCGTTGACCGAGGCACTAATAGACCCCTGCCACATAGTACGTCCATCAGGTGAGCGACGCAGCAATAGACCTTCGGAGATAAGTCGGCTGGTGACCAATGTATTGAATCGCGACGCAATTTCTGTGATGCATCGTCATTAGGATGGTGGGAATATCACAATTAACTGCCAGTTTTGCGTCGGATTCCCGAAACTTTACTCACTGGAGAACGATCATGTGGTGGCCTAGGCAATAATAGATGCTTGGAGATAATTCTGCTGGAAGACGATATATTGAATCGCATCGCAATATTGGTGTTCCATCGTCATTTAGAGGATGGGAGGATTACAATTAACTTACAGTTTTACGTCTGATTCGAGAAACTAGATTGACAAAAAACGACTATCCGGTGACCTAGGCACCAATAGAACTTTGTACATAAGTCGTCTGGAGTACGATGTAATTATTCGCAACGCTATTTGTGACTTCCATCGTCAATACCAGGATGGCCCGGGAAGAAATAACTGTGAGTTTTGAGACGGAGACAAGAAACTGGACTGCCAAAGAGTATGTCCAGTTGGTGATCTAGGCAGCGTTAGACACTCGGAGATAAGTCGGCTGCGGACAAATGTATTGAATCGCCACGCAATTTGTGTGTTCCATCGTCATTATTAGGGTGGGAATGTCGCAATAAGCTGTCAATTTTGTTTCGGATTCGCGAAACTTTACTCACAGGAGAACGATCATGTGGAGACCCAGGCAGTAATAGATGCTTGGCGAGAATTCTGCTGCATGACGATGTACTGCAGAGCAACGCAGTATGTGTGTTCCATCGTCATTGAGAGGATGGGAGGATAAAATTAACTGTCAGTTTTTCGTCGGACTTGAAAACTAGACTGACAAAACGCGACCATCCGGTGACCGAGGCACTAATAGACCCTTGCAGATAATTATGATGGAGTTCGATGTATTGAAGCGCGACGCTATTTGAGTGTTCCATCGTCAATACCAGGATGGGACGGTAGGAAATAACTATGAGTTTTGAGACGGAGACAAGAAACTTGACTGAAAAAGAGTACGTCCATCTGGTGATCGACGCAGCGTTAGAACCTCGGAGATAAGTCGGCTGCGGACCAACGTATTGAATCGCGACGCAATTTGTGTGTTGCATCGACATTAGTAGGTCGGGAACGTCGCAATTAACTGTCAGTTTTGCGTCGGGTTCACACATTTACTCACAGGAGAACGATCATGTGGTGACCCAGGAAGTAATAGATGCTTGGATATAATTCTGCTGGAAGATGATGTATTGAATCACCTCACAATATGTATGTTCCATCTTAATTTAGAGGGCAAGAGGAATTAAATTAAATGTCAGTTTTGCGTCGGATTCGAGAAACTAGACTCACATGAAAACAACCATCCGTTGACCGAGGCACCAATAGACCTTTGTAGATATGTTGTCTGGAGTTCGATGTAGTGAATCGCGACGCTATTTGTGTGTTCCATCGTCAATACCAGAATTAACTGTGAGTTTTGAGACGGAGTCAAGACACTTGACTGGCAGAGAGTACGTCCAACTAGTGATGGAGGCAACGTTAGACCCTCGGAGATAAGTCGCCTGGTGACCAATGGATTGAATCACGAATTTGTGTGTTCCATCGTCATTAAGAGTGTTGTAACGTCGCAATTAACTGTAAGCATTGCGTCGGATTCCCGAAACTTTCCTCGCAGTTAGCGATCATGCGGTGACCCAGGCAGTAATAGATGCTTGGAGATAATTGTGCTGGAAGACCATGTATTGAATTGCGTCGCAATATGTATGTTCCTTCTTAATTGAGAGTGTGGGAGGAATACAATTAAATGTTAGTTTTACGTCGGATTCGACAAACTAGACTCTCAGGAAAACGACTATCAAGGTGACCTAGGCACCAATAGACCCTTGTAGATAAGTCGGCTGGATTTCGATGTATTGAATCGCGACGCTATTTGTGTGTTCCATCGTCAATACCAGGATCTGACGGTAAGAATTAACTGTGAGTTATGAGACGGACAAGAAACTTTACTGCAAAGAGTTCGTCAGTCTGGTAATCGAGGCAGTGTTAGACCCTCGGAGATAAGTCGGCTGCGGACCAATGTATTGAATCGCGACGCAATTTGTGTGTTGCATCGACAATAGTATGGTGGGAATGTCGCAAATAACTGCCAGTTTTGCGTCGGATTCCCGAAACTTTATTCACAGGAGAACGATCATGTGGTGACCCAGGCAGTAATAGGTGCTTGGAGATAATTCTGCTGGAAGACGATGTATTGAATCGCATCGCAGTATGTGTGTTCATTCGTCATCGAGAGGATGGGAGGAATAGAATTAACTGCCAGTTTCACGTCGGAATCGAAAACTAGACGGCCAGAACCCTACCATCCGGTGATCGAGGCACCAACAGACGATTGTAGATAAGTCGGCTGGTGACCAATGTATTGAATCGCGACGCAATTTGTGTGTTGCATTGACATTTCCAGTGCGGGAAAGTCGCAATTAACTGCTAGTTTTGCATCGGATTCCCGAAACCTTATTCACAGGAGAACGATCATGTTTTGACCCATTCAGTAATAGATGCTAGGGGATAATTCTGCTAGAAGACGATGTATTGAATCGGATAGCAATATGGGTGTTCCATCATCATTGAGAGGATGGGAGGATTACAATTAACAGTCAGTTTTGCGTCGGGTTCGCGACTTTGCTCATAGGAAAACGATCATGTGGTGACCCAGGCAGGAAAAGATGCTTGGAGATAATTCTGCTCCAAGATGATGTATTGAATCGCGTCGCAATATATATGTTGCATGTTAATTGAGAGGGTGGGAGGAATACAATTAAATGTCAGTTTTGCTTCGGATTCGACAAATTAGACTCTCAGGAATACGATAGTCAAGGTGACCGAGGCACCAATAGACCGGTATAGATAAGTCGGCTGGATTTCGAAGTATTGAATCGCGACGCAATTTGTGTGTTGCATCGACAATAGTATGGTGGGAATGTCGCAAATAACTGCCAGTTTTGCGTCGGATTCCCGGAACTTAACTTACAGGAGAACGTTCATGTGGTGACCCAGGCAGCTATAGATGCGTGGTGATAGTTCTGCTGGAAGACGATGTATTGAATGGCGTCGCAATACTATGTTCCATTTTAAATGAGAGGATGGGAGGAATACAATTTGAATGTCACTTTTACGTCGGATTCGACAAACTAGACTCTCAGGAATACGACTATCAAGGTGACCAAGGCACCAATAGACCTGTGTAGATAAGTCGGCTGGATATCGATGTATTGCACTGCAACGCTATTTGTGTGTTCCATCGTTAATACCAGGAACTGACGGTAAGAATTAACTGTGAGATATGAGACGGAGACAAGAAACTTGACTGCCAAAGAGTATGTCCATCTGGTGATCGAGGCAGCGTTAGACCCACGGAGATATGTAGGCTGGTGTTCAATGTATTGAATCGCGACGCAATTTGTGTGTTGCATCGACATTAGGAGGGCGGGATCGTCGCAATTGACTGCCGGTTTTGCGTCGGATTCCCGAAACTTTACTCACAGGAGAACG
This sequence comes from Schistocerca gregaria, assembly GCF_023897955.1. Taxonomy (NCBI): domain Eukaryota; kingdom Metazoa; phylum Arthropoda; class Insecta; order Orthoptera; family Acrididae; genus Schistocerca; species Schistocerca gregaria. Next base: position 1,491,102 of record NW_026061891.1, on the reverse strand, counting down.
ATCATGTGGTGACCCAGGCAATAATAGATGCTTGGAGATAATTCTGCTGGGGGACGATGTATTGAATCGCATCGCAATATTGGTGTTCCATGGGAGGATTACAAGTAACTGTCAGTTTTACGTCTGATTCGAGACACTAGATTGACAAAAAACGACTATCCCGCGACCGAGACACCAATAGACCCTTGTAGATAAGTTGTCTGGAGTTCGATGTAGTGAATCGCGACGCTATTTGTGTGTTCCATCGTAAATACCAGGATCGGACGGTAAGAATTAACTGTCATTTATGAGATGGAGACAAGAAACTTGTCTGCCAAAGAGGAAGTTCATCTGGAGATCGACGCAGCATTAGACCTTCGGTGATAACTGTGCTGGTGTCCAATGTTTTCAATCGCGACGCAATTTGTGTGTGGCATCGTCTTTAGTAAGACGGAGAAGTCGCAATTAACTGTCAGTTTTGCGTCGAAATCGAGGAACTAGACTCACATGAAAACGACTATGAAATGACGAGGTGCCAATAGGCCCAGGTATATAAATCGTTGTGGAGATCGATGTATTGAATCGCGACGCTACTTGTGTGTTCCATCGTCAATACAAGGATGGGACGGTAAGAATTAACTGTGCTTTTTAAGACGTAGACAAGAAACTTGACTGCCAAGAGCACGTCTATCTGGTTATGGAGGAGGCGTTAGAACCTCGGAGATAAGACGGCTGGGGAACAATGTATTGAATCGCGACGCAATTTGTGTGTTCCATCGTCATTAGGAGGGCGGCAACGTCGCAATTAACTGTCAGTTTGCGTCGGATTCGCGAAATTTTACTCACAGGAGAATGATCATGTGGTGATCCAGGCAGTAATAGATGCTTGGAGATAATTCTGCTGCAAGATCATGTATTGAATCGCATGGCAGAATGTGTGTTCCATAGTAATTCAGAGGTTTTGAGGAATACAAATAAATGTCAGTTTTGCGTCGGATTCGAGAAACTAGACTCCAATGAAAACGATTATCAAATGACCAAGGTAGCAATAGGACCTTGTAGATAAATCGGCAGGATATCGATGTATTGAATCGCGACGCTATTTTTGTGTTCCATCGTTAATACCAGGATGGGACGGTAGGAAATAACTATGAGTTTTGAGACGGAGACAAGAAACTTGTTCGCCATAGAGTACGTCTATCTGCTGATCTAGGAAGCGTTAGACCCTCGGAGAAGAGTCGGCTTGGGAACAATGTATTGAAGCGCGTAGCAAACTATGTGTTGCACCGTCATTAAGATGGAGGTATCGTCGCAATTAACTGTCAGTTTAGCGTCGGATTCCTGAAAATTTACTCGCAGGAGAACGATCATGTGGTGATCCAGGCAGTAATAGATGCTTGGAGATAATTCTACAGCAAGACGATGTTTTGAATCGCATCGCAGTATGTGTCACTGAGAGGATGGGTGAATTACAATTAACTGTCAGTTTCGCGTCGGAAACGAAAACTAGACTGACCAAAGGCGACCATCCGGTGACCGAGGCACCAATGGACCCTTGTAGATAACTCGGCTGGAGTTCGATGTATTGAATCGCGACGCTATTTGTGTGTTCCATCGTCAATACCAGGATGGCACGGTAAGAAATAACTGTGAGTTTTGTGACGGAGACAAGAAACTTGCTTGCCAGAGAGTACGTCCATCTGGTGATCGAGGCAGCGTTAGACCCTCGGAGATAAGGCGGCTGGTGACCAATGTATTGAATCGCGACGCAATTTCTGTGTTGCATCGTCATTAGGATTATGGTAACGTCGCAATTAACTGTCAGTTTTGCGTCGGATTCCTGAATCTTTACTCGCGAGAGAACGATCATGTGGTGACCCAGGCAGAAACGGATGCTTGGCGATAATTCTGCTGCAAGACGATGTATTGAATCGCATAACAGTATGTGTGTTCCATCGTCTTCGAGAGGATGGGAGGATTACAATTAACTGTCAGTTTTACGTCTGATTCGACAAAGTAGATTGACAAAAAACGACTATCCGGACACCGAGGCACCAATAGACCCTTGTACATAAGTCGGGTGGAGTTCGGTGTATTGAGTCGCGACGCTATTTGTGTGTTCATTCGTTAATACCAGGATGGGACGGTAGGAAATAACTGTGAGTTTTGGGACGAAGACAAGAAACTTTACTGCCAAAGAGTTCCGCTTTCTGCTGTTCGAGGCAGCGGACATAAGTCAGCTGGGGAAGAATGTATTGAATCACGACGCAATTACTGTGTTGCATCATCATTAGAATGGCGGGAATGTCGCATTTACTGTCAGTTTTGCATCGGATTCCAGAATCTTTACTCACAGGAGGACGATCATGTGGTCACCCAGGCAGTAATAATTCTTAGAGATAATTATGCTGGAAGACGCTGTACTGAGTCGCATCGCAAGTTTCGTGTCCCATCTTAAACGAGAGGATGGGAGGATTACAATTAACTGTCAGTTGTTGTTGTGTTGTTGTGGTCTTCAGTCCTGAAACTGGTTTGATGCAGCTCTCCATGCTACTCTATCCTGTGCAAGCTTCTTCATCTCCCAGTACCTCCTGCAACCTACGTCCTTCTGAATCTGCTTAGTGTAGTCATCTCTTGGTCTCCCTCTACGATTTTTACCCTCCACGCTGCCCTCCAATACTAAATTGGTGATCCCTTGATGCCTCAGAACATGTCCTACCAACCGATCCCTTCTTCTGGTCAAGTTGTGCCACAAACTTCTCTTCTCCCCAATCCGATTCAATACTTCCTCATTAGTTATGTGATCTACCCATCTAATCTTAAGCATTCTTCTGTAGCACCACATTTCGAAAGCTTCTATTCTCTTCTTGTCCAAACTATTTATCGTCCATGATTCACTTCCATACATGGCTACACTCCATAAAAATACTTTCAGAAATGACTTCCTGACACTTAAATCTATACTCGATGTTAACAAACTTCTCTTCTTCAGAAACGCTTTCCTTGCCATTGCCAGTCTACATTTTATATCCTCTCTACTTCGACCATCATCAGTTATTTTGCTCCCCAAATAGCAAAACTCCTTTACAACTTTCTCTGACAGAAATCCGATGTCATCGGCGAACCTCAAAGTTTTTATTTCTACTCCATGGATTTTAATACCTACTCCGAATTTTTCTTTTGTTTCCTTTACTGCTTGCTCAATATACAGATTGAATAACATCGGGGATAGGCTACAACCCTGTCTTACTCCCTTCCCCACCACTGCTTCCCTTTCATGTCCCTCGACTCTTATAACTGCCATCTGGTTTCTGTACAAATTGTAAATAGCCTTTCGCTCCCTGTATTTTACCCCTGCCACCTTCAGAATTTGAAAGAGGGTATTCCAGTCAACATTGTCAAAAGCTTTCTCTAAGTCTACAAATGCTAGAAACGTAGGTTTGCCTTTTCTTAATCTAGCTTCTAAGATAAGCCGTAGGGTCAGTATTGCCTCACGTGTTCCAACATTTCTACGGAATCCAAACTGATCTTCCCCGAGGTCGGCTTCTACCAGTTTTTCCATTCGTCTGTAAAGAATTCGCGTTAGTATTTTACAGCTGTGACTTATTAAACTGATAGTTCGGTAATTTTCACATCTGTCAACACCTGTTTTCTTTGGGATTGGAATTATTACATTCTTCCTGAAGTCTGAGGGTATTTCGCCTGTCTCATACATCTTGCTCACCAGATGGTAGAGTTTTGTCAGGACTGGCTCTCCCAAGGCCATCAGTTGTTCCAATGGAATGTTGTCGACTCCGGGGGCCTTGTTTCGACTCAGGTCTTTCAGTGCTCTGTCAAACTCTTCACGCAGTATCGTATCTCCCATTTCATCTTCATCTATATCCTCTTCCATTTCCATAATATTGTCCTAAAGTACATCGCCCTTGTACAGACCCTCTATATACTCCTTCCACCTTTCTGCTTTCCCTTCTTTGGTTAGAACTGGGTTTCCATCTGAGCTCTTAATATTCATACAAGTGGTTCTCTTTTCTCCAAAGGTCTCTTTAATTTTCCTGTAGGCAGTATCTATCTTACCTCTAGTGAGATAAGCCTCTATATCCTTACATTTGTCCTCTAACCATCCCTGCTTAGCCATTTTGCACTTCCTGTCGATCTCATTTTTGAGACGTTTGTATTCCTTTTTGCCTGCTTCATTTACTGCATTTTTATATTTTCTCCTTTCATCAATTAAATTCAATATTTCTTCTGTTACCCAAGGATTTCTAGCAGCCCTCGTCTTTTTACCTACTTGATCCTCTGCTGCCTTCACTACTTCATCCCTCAAAGCTACCCATTCTTCTTCTATTGTATTTCTTTCCCCCATTCCTGTCAATTGCTTCCTTATGCTCTCCTTGAAACTCCGTACAACCTCTGGTTCTTTTAGTTTATCCAGGTCCCATCTCCTTAAATTCCCACCTTTTTGCAGTTTCTTTAGTTTTAATCTACAGGTCATAACCAATAGATTGTGGTCAGAGTCCACATCTACCCCTGGAAATGTCTTACAATTTAAAACCTGGTTCCTAAATCTCTGTCGTACCATTATATAATCTATCTGAAACCTGTCAGTATCTCCAGGCTTCTTCCATGTATACAGCCTTCTTTTATGATTCTTGAACCAAGTGTTACCTATGATTAAGTTGTGCTCTGTGCAAAATTCTACCAGGCGGCTTCCTCTTTCATTTCTTTGCCCCAGTCCATATTGACCTACTACGTTTCCTTCTCTCCCTTTTCCTACTAACGCATTCCAGTCACCCATGACTGTTAAATTTTCGTCACCCTTCACTATCTGAATAATTTCTTTTATTTGATCATACATTTCTTCAATTTCTTCGTCATCTGCAGAGCTAGTTGGCATATAAACTTGTACTACTGTAGTAGGTGTGGGCTTCGTATCTATCTTGCCCACAATAATGCGTTCACTATGCTGTTTGTAGTAGCTTACCCGCATTCCTATTTTCCTATTCATTATTAAACCTACTCCTGCATTACCCCTATTTGATTTTGTGTTTATAACCTCCCTTTTTAAATTTTCTAACCTACCTGCCCGATTAAGGGATCTGACATTCCACGCTCCGACCCGTAGAACGCCAGTTTTCTTTCTCCTGATAACGACATCCTCTTGAGTAGTCCCCGCCCGGAGATCCGAATGGGGGACTATTTTACCTCCGGAATATTTTACCCAAGAGGATGCCATCATCATTTAATCATACAGTAAAGCTGCATGCCCTCGGGAAAAATTACGGCTGTAGATTCCCCTTGCTTTCAGCCGTTCGCAGTACCAGCACAGCAAGGCTGTTTTGGTTACTGTTACAAGGCCAGATCAGTCCATCATCCAGACTGTTGCCCCTGCAACTACTGAAAAGGCTGCTGCCCCTCTTCAGGAACCACACGTTTGTCTGGCCTCTCAACAGATACCCCTCCGTTGTGGTTGCACCTACGGTACGGCTATCTGTATCGCTGAGGCACGCAAGCCTCCCCACCAGCGGCAACGTCCATGGTTCATGGGGGGGAGGTAACTGTCAGTATTACATCTGATTCAAGAAACTAGAGTGACAAAAAACGACTACCCTTCTTCCGAGACACCAATAGAACCTTGCAGATAAGTCGTCTGGATTTCGATGTAGTGAATCGCGACGCTATTTGTGTTTTCCATCGCCCTAAACCAAGATTGCACGTTAAGAATTAACTGTTAGTTTTGAGACGGAGACAATAAACTTGACTGCCAGAGAGTACGTCCATCTGGTGATCGAGGAAGCGTTAGAACCTCGGAGATAAGTCGGCTGGTGAGCAATGGATTAAATCGCGACGAAATTTGTGTATTCCATCGTCATTAAGAGGGTGGTATTGTCGCAATTAACTGCGAGATTTGCTTCAGATTCCCGAAACTTTACTCGCAGGAGAACGATCATGTGGTGACCCAGGCAGTAATAGATGCTTGGAGATAATTCTGCTGCAAGACGAAGTACTGAAAAGCATCGCAGTAAGTGTGTTCCATCGTCATTGATAGGACGGGAGGAATAAAAGTAAATGTCAGTTTTACGTCGGATTCGACAAATTAGACTCTCAGGAAAACGACTATCAAGGTGACCGAAGCACCAATAGACACTTGTATATAAGTCGGCTGGAATCCGATGTATTGAATCGCGACGCTATTTGGGTGTTCCATCGTCAATAGCAGGATCTAACGGTAAGAATTAACTGTTAGTTATGAGACGGAGACATAACTTGACTGCCAGAGAGTACTTCCATCTGGTGATGAGGCAGCGTTAGACCCTCGGAAATGAGTAGGCTGCGGACCAATGTATTGAATCGCGACGCAATTTGTGTGTTGCATGGACATTAGGAGGGCGAGAACGTCACAATTAACTGCCAGTTTTGCATCGGATTCCCTAAACTTTACTTACAGGAGAACGATCATGTGGTGACCCATTCAGTAATAGAATTACAATTAACTGTCAGTTTTACTTCGGATTCGAGAAACTAGATTGACAAAAAACGACTATCCAGCGACCGAAGGAACAATAGACCTTTGTCGATAAGTCGTCTGGAGTTCGATGTAGTGAATCGCGACGAAATTTGTGTGTTGCATCGTCATTAGGAGGGCGGGAACGTTGCAATTAACTGTCAGTTTTGCTTCGGAAACGAGAAACTAGACTGACATGAAAACAACCATTTATTGACCGAAGCACCAATAAAACCTTGTAGGTAATTGTGCTGGAATTCGATGTATTGAATCGCGAAGCTACTTGTGTGTTACGACATCAATACCGGGATCGGACTGTAAGAATTAACTGTGAGTTATGAGACGGAGACAAGAAACTTGACTGCCAAAGAGTACGTCGATCTGGTGATCGAGGCACCGTTAGACCCTCGGAGACAAGTCACCTGCGGACCAATGTATTGAATCGCAACGCAATTTACATATTGCATCGACATTAGGAGGGCGGGAACTTCGCAATCAACTGTCAGATTTGCGTCGAATTCCCGAAACTTTACTCGCTGGAGAACGATCGTGTGGTGGCCCAGGCAAAAATAGATGCTTGGAGACATTTCTGTGGGAAAACGATGTATTGAATCTCGTCGCTATGTGTGTTCCATCCTCATTGAGTGGATCGGAGAATTACAATTAACTGTCAGTTTTGCGTCGAATTCGAGGAACTTCACTCACATTTGGTGATCCAGGCAGTAGTAAATGCTTGGAGATAATTCTGCTCGAAGACGATGTATTGAATCGCATCGCAATATGTGTGCTCCTCCGCAATTGAGAGGATGGGAGGATTACAATTAACTGTCAGTTTTACGTCGGATTCGAGAATCTAGATTGACAGAAAACGACTATCCGGCGACCGAGGCACCAATAGACACTTGTAGATAAGTCGTCTGGATTTCGATGTAGTGAATCGCGACGCTATTTGTGTGTTCCATCGTCAATACCAGGATCGGACGGCAAGAATTAACTGTGAGTTATGAGACGGAGACAAGAAACTTGACTGCCAAGGAGTACGTCCAATTGGTGATCGGGGCAACGTTAGCCTCTTGGAGATAAGTCGGCTGCGGAACAATATATTGAATCGCGACCCAATGTCTAAGTTTTATATAAATTAGGATGGTGGGAATGTAGCAATGAACTGCCAATTTTGCGTCGGATTGCCGAAACTTTAGTCAGAGGAGAACGATCATGTGGTGCCCCAGGCAGTAATAGATGCTTCGAGCTAATTCTGCTGGAAGACGATGTATTGAATCTTATCGGAATATTGGTGTTCCATCGTCATCGAGAGGATTAGAGGATTACAATTAACTATCAGTTTTACGTCTGATTCGATAAAACTTGTTTGACAAAAAACGACTATACGGCGACCGAGGCACCAATAGACCCTTGCAGATAAATCGTCTGGTGTTCGATGTACTGAATCGCGACGCTATTTGTGTGTTCCACCGTTAATACCAGGATGGGACGGTGAGAATTAAGTGTGAGTTTTGAGACGGAGTCAAGACATTTGACAGGCAGAGTGTACCTCCATTTGGAGATCGAGGCAGCGTTAGACTGTCGGAGAAAAGTCGGCTGGTGTCGAATATATTACATTGCGACGCAATTTGTGTATTCTATCGTCATTAGGAGGGCGGGAATGAAGCAATAAATTGTCAAATTTACTTCGGATTCGCGAACCTTTACTCACAGGGGAACAGAGAATGTGCTGACCCAGGCGGTAATAGATGTGTGGAGATGAATCTGCTGCAAGACGATGTACTAAAGAGCGTCGCAGAATGTGTTCCATCGTCATTGAGAGGATGGGAGGAATAAAATTAACCGTGAGTTTTGCGGCGGATTTGAAAACTAGACTGACAAAACGCGACCATCCGGTGACTGAGGCACCAATAGACCCTTGTAGATAGTTATGCTGGACTTCGATGTATTGAATCGCGACGCAATTTGTGTGTTCCACCGTCAATACCAGGATCCGACGGTAAGAATTAACTGTGAGTTATGAGACGGAGACAAGAAACTTGACTGCCAAAGAGTACGTCCTTCTGGTGATGAGGCAGCGTTAGACCCTCGGAGATAAGTCGGCTGGTGACCAATGTATTGAATCGCGACGCAATTTCTGTGTTGCATCGTCATTAGGATGGTGGTAATGTCGCAATTAACTGTCAGATTTGCGTCGGATTCCTGAAACTTTACGTGCAGGAGAACGATCATATGGTGACCCAGGCTGTAATGGATGCTTTTAGAGGATTTCCGCTGCAGTGCGTTGTTTTGAATCGCATCGCAGTATGTGTGTTCCATCGTTATTGAGAGGTTGGGAGGATTACAATTGATAGTTTCGCGTCGGAATCGAAAACTAGACTGACAAAACGTGATCATCCGGTGACAGAGGCACCAATAGACCTTTGTAGAGAATTCGCATGGAGTACGATGTACTGAATCGCGACGCTATTTGTGTGATCCATTGTCAATACCAGAATCGAAAGATAAGAATTAACTGTGACTTTCGAATCGGAGACAAGAAACTTCAGTGCCAAGAGTATGACCATCTAGTCGCCGATTGAGTGTTAGAACTTCTGAGATAAGTGTGCTGGGTACAAATGTATTGAATCGCGTCGAAATTGGTTTGTTCCATCGTCTGTATGAGGGTGGTATCGTCGCAATTAAGTGTCAGTTTTGCGCCAGATTCCTGAACCTTCATCGCAAGAGAACGATCATATGGTGACCCAGGCAGTAACAGACGCTTGGAGATAATTCTGCTGCAAGACGATGTATTGAATCTCATCTACATCTACGTCTACATCCATATTCCGCAAGCCACCTGACGGTGTGTGGCAGAGGGTACCCTGAGTACCTCTATCGGTTCTCCCTTCTATTCCACTCTCGTATTGTACGTGGAAATAAGGATTGTCGGTATGCTTCTGTGTGGGCTGTAATATCTCCAATGTTATCCTCATGGTCTCTTCGCGAGATATACGTAGGAGGGAGCAATATGATGCTTGACTCTTCGGTGAAGGTAAGTTCTCGGAGCTTTAACAAAAGCCCGTTCCGAGCTACTGAGCGTGTCTCCTGCATCGCAGTATGTGTGTACCACCGTCATTGAGAGGATGGGAGTGTTACAATTAACTGTCAGTTTTGTTTTGGATTCGAAAACTAAACTGATAAAACGCGACCAGCCGGTGACCGAGGCACCAATAGACCCTCGTAGATGCTTCTGCTGGAGTTCCATGTATTGAATCGTGACGCTACTTGTGTGTTCCATGGTCAATACCTGAATGGGACTGTATGTATTAACTGTGAGTTTTGAGACGGTGACAAGGAATTTGACTGCCAAAGAGTACGTCCACCTAGTGATCAACACAGCGTTAGACCCTCGGAGACAAATCGACTGCGAACCAATCTATTGAATCGCGACGCAATTTCTGTGTTGCATCGTCATTAGGAGGGCGGGAATGTCGCAATTAACTGTCAGTTTTGCGTCGGATTCGCGAAACTTTACTCACAGGAGAACGATCATGTGGGTGACCCAGGCAGTAATGGATGCTTTCAGATTATTCTGTTGGAAGACTATGTACTGAATCGCATCGCAATATTGGTGTACCATCGTCATCGAGAGGATGTGAGGATTACAATTAACTGTCAGTTTTACGTCTGGTGTTCGATGTATTGAATCGCGACACTATTTGTCTGTTCCATCGTCAATACCAGGATATGAAGGTAAGAATTAACTGTGAGTTTTGAGATGGAGACAAGAAAGTTGACAGCCAAATTGTACATCCATCTGGTGATCGAGGCAGCGTTAGAACGTCGGAGATAAGTCGGCTGGTGTCCAAAGTATTGAATCGCGACGCAATTAGTGTGTTCTATCGTCATTAAGATGGCGGGAATGTCAAAATAAATTGTGAATTTTACTTCGGATTCGCGAAACTTTACTCACAGGAGAACAGAGAATGTGGTGACCCAGGCAGTAATAGATGTTTGGAGATAATTTTGCTGCAAGACCATGTACTGAAGAGCATCTCAGAATGTGTTCCTTTGTCATTGAGAGGATGGGAGGATAAAAATTAACTGTCAGTTTTGCGTCGGATTTGGAAACTAGACTGACAAAAAGCGACCATCGGGTAACCAAGGCACCAATAGACCCTTGTAGATAGCTACGCTTGACATCGATTTATTTAATCGCGAAGCTATATGCACGTTCCATCGTCAATACCAGGATCTGTCGTTAAGAATTAACTGTGAGTTATGAGATGGAGACAAGAAACTTGACTGCCAAAGAGTATTTCCATCTGGTGATCGAGGCAGCGTTAGACGCTCGGAGATAAATCGGCTGGAGATCGATGTATTGAATCGCGACGCAATTTGTGTGTTGCATCGTAATTAGGAAGGCGGGAATGTCGCAATTAACTGCCAGTTTTGCGTCGGATTTTCGAAACTTTACTCACAGGAGAACGATCATGTGGTGACCAAGGCAGTTATGATTGCTTGCAGCTCATTCTGCTGCAAGACGATGTATTGATCGCATCGCAGTATGTGTGTTCCATCGTCATTGAGAGAATAAAATTAACTGTAAGTTTTGCGTCGGATTTGAAATCTAGTCTGACAAAACGCGACCATCCGGCGACCGAGGCAGCAATAGACTCTTGTAGAATAGTCGGCTGGAGTTCGATGTATTGAATCGCGACGCAATTTGTGTGTTGCATCGTCATAAGGAGGGCGGGAATGTCACATTTAATGTCAGTTTTGGGTCGGATTCGCGAAACTTTACTCACAGGAGAACTATCATGTGGTGACCCAGGCAGTAATAGATGCTTGGAGATGATTCTGCTGTAAGACGATGTATTGGATCGCATAGCAATATGGGTGTTCCATCGTCATGAAGAGGTTAGGAGGATTACAATTAACTGTCAGTTTTAAGTATGATTCGAGAAACTAGATTGACAAAAAACACCTATTCGGCGACCGAGGCACCAATAGACCCTTGTAGAAAAGTCGTCTGGAGTTCGATGTAGTGAATCGCGACGCTATTTGTGTGTTCATCGTCAATACCAGGATGGGACGGTAAGAATTAACAGTGAGTCTTCAGACGGAGTCAAAAGACTTGACTGCCAATTAGCACGTCCATCGGGTGATCGACGCACCGTTAGATCTTCGGAGATAAGTCGGCTGGTGACCAATGTATTGAATCGCGGTGCAATGTCTGTGTTGCATCATCATTAGGATGGTGGGAATATCGCAATTAACTGTCACTTTTGCGTCGGGTCGCGACTTTACTCACAGGAGAACGATCATGTGGTGACCGAGGAAGTAATAGATGCTTGGACATAATTCTGGTGCCAAACGATGTATTGAATCGCATCGCAGTAATTTGTGTTCCATCGTCGAGAGGATGGGAGGAATAAAATTAACAAACAGTTTTGAGTCGGATTGACAAAACGCGATTATCCGGTGACTTAGGCACCAATAGACCCTTGTAGATAAGACGCCTGGAGTTCGATGTATTGAATCGCGACGATAATTGTGTGTTGCATCATCATTGAGAGGATGGGAGGATTACAAATAACTGTCAGTTTTGCGTCGTGGTGACCCAGGAAGTAACAGATGCTTGGAGACAATTCTGCTGCAAGACGATGTACTGAAAAGCATCGCAGTATGTGTGTTCCATCGTCATTGAGAGGATGGGAGGAATAACATTAACTGTCAGTTTTGCGTCGGATTCCTGAAACTTTACTCTCAGGAAAACGATCACGTGGTGACCCAGGCAGTAATGGATGGTTGGAGATAATTCTGCTGCAAGACGATGTATTGAATCGCATCGCAGTATGTGTGTTCCATCGTCATCGAGAGGTTGGATTACAATTGATTGCTAGTTACGCGTCGGAATCGTAAACTAGACTGAAAAAACGCGACCATCCGGTGACCGAGAATCCCGTCAGAATTTGTTTGTTCCATCGTCATTATGAGCGTGGTATCGCTGCAACTTAGTGTCAGTTTTGCGCCAGATTCCTGTAACTTTACTCGCAGGAGAACAATCATGTGGTGTACCAGGCATTAATAGATGTTTGGAAATAATTCTGCTGCAAGACGGTTTATTGAATCGCATCGCAGTATGTGTGTTCCACCGTCATTGAGAGGATAGGAGGAATACAATTAACTGACAGTTTTACGTCTGATTCGAGAAACTAGATTGACAAAAAATGACTATCCGGCAAACGAGGCTGGATTTCGATGATTTGAATCGCGACTCTATTTGTGTGTTCCATCGTCAATACCAGGATCTGACAGTAAGAATTAACTGTGAGCTATGAGACGGAGACAAGAAACTTGATTGCCAAACATAACGTCCATCTGACGATCGAGGCAACGTTAGATCCTCGGAGATAAGTCGGCTGGTGGCATGCATTACTGCCAGGGTGACGACATGATCGTTCTCCTGCGAGTAAAGTTGCGAATCCGAGAGTCTAGTTTGTCGAATCCGACGCAAAACTAAAAGTTAATTACGACGTTACCACCTTCTTAATGACGATGGAACGAACAAATTTCGTCGCGATTCAATTCATTGGTCATACTATTTGGCAGTCAAGTTTCTTGTCTCCGTCCCAAAACTCACGGATTCAAGAAACTTTAAACACAGAAGAACGATAATGTGGTGACCCAGGCAGTAATGGTTGCTTGGAGATAATTTTGCTGCAAGACGGTGTATTGAATCGGATCGCCGTATGTGTGTTCCATCGTCAACGAGAGGTTTGGAGGAATACAATTAACCGTCAGTTTTGCGTCCGAATCTAAAACTAGACAGACAAAACGCTACCATCCGTGACCGAGGCACCAATAGACCCTTGTAGATAAGTCGTCTGGAGTTCGATGAACTGAATCGCGACGATATTTGTCGGTTCCACCGTCAATATCAGGATGGGAAATAACAGTGAGTTTTGGGACGGTGAAAAGAAACCTGACTGTCAAATAATACGTCCATCTGGTGATCGAGGCAGCGTTAGAAGCTCGGAGGTAAGTCGGCTGGGAACCAATGTATTGAATCGAAACGCAATTTGTGTGTTCCATCGACATTTTGAACGCGGGAACGTCGCAATTAAGTCTCAGTTTTGCGTCAGATTCTTGCAACTTTACTCGCAGGAGAACGATTATGTGGTGACCCAGGCAGTAACAGATGTATCAGGCATTAATAGATGTTTGGAAATAATTCTGATGCAAGACGATCTATTGAATCAACTAGAGGTTGGGAGGATTACAATTGACTGTCAGTTTCGCGTCGAAATCGAAAACTATATTGACAAAATGATACCTTCCGGTGACCGAGGCACCAATTGACCCTTGTAGATTAGTCGGCTGGATTTCGATGTATTGAATCGCGACGCTTTTTGTGAGTGGCATTGTCATTAAGAGGGCGGGAATGTCGCAATTAATTGTCAGTTTTGCGTCAGATTCGCGAAACATTACTCAGAGGAAAACGATCATATGGTGACCTAGGCAGTAATGGATGCTTGGAGATCATTCTGCTGCAAAGCGATGTATTGAATCGCATCGCAGAATGTGTGTTCCATCGTCATTGAGACAATGGGAGGAATAAAATTAACTGTCAGTTTTGCGACGGATTTGAAAACTATAAGACAAAGCGCGACCATCCGGTGACCGAGGCTCTAATAGACCGTTGTAGAAACGTCGGCTGGAGTTCGATGTATTGAATCGCGACGCAATTTGTGTGTTGCATCGTCATTAGGAGGTCGGGAATGTCGCCATAAACTGTCAATTTTGGTTCGGATTCGGGAAACATTCCTCGCTGGAGAACGATCATGTGGTGACCTAGGAAGTAACAGATGCTTGGAGATTAGTCTGCTGCAAGACGACGTATTGAATCGCATCGCAGTATGTGTGTTCCATCGACATTGAATTGATGGGAGATTTACTGTTAACTGTCAGTTTTGCGCCGGATTCGAAAACTAGATTGACAAAACGCGACCATCCGGTGACGGATTAACCCAAAGACCCTTGTAGATAAGTCGGCTGGAGTTCGATGTATTGAATCGCAAAGCTATTTGTGTGTTCCATCGTCAATACCAGAAGTAACTGTGAGTTTTGAGACGGAGTCAAGAAATTTGACTGCCAGAGAGTACGTCCATCTGGTGATGGACGCAGCGTTAGACCCTGTGTTTCATCGTCATTAGGAGGGCGGTAACGTCGCTATTAACTGTCAGTTTTGCGTCGGGTTCGTGACTTTCCTTACAAGAGAACGATCATGTGGTGACCCAGGCAGTAATAGATGCTTGGACATAATTCTGCTGCAAGACGATGTACTGAAGATCTTCGCAGTATGTGCGTTCCATCGTAATTGAGAGGGTGCGAGGAATACAATTAAATATCAGTTTAGCGTCGGATTCGAGTAAACTAGACTCTCAGGAAAACGACTATCATGGTGACCGAGACACCAATAGACACTTGGAGATAATTCGGCTGGAGATCGATGTATCGAATCGGGACGTTATTTGTGTGTTCCATCTTCAATACCAGGATTAGATGGTAAAAATTTACAGTGACGTTTGAGTCGGTGACATGAAACTTGACTGTCAAGAGTACTTCTATCTGGCGCCGAGGCAGCGTTAGACTCTCGGAGATAGGTCGGCTAGGGACCAATGGATTGAATCGCGACGAAATTTGTGTGATCCATCGCTGTTAAGACGGTGGTAAAGTCGCTATTACCTGTCCGTTTTGCGTCGGATTCGAGAATCTTTACTCAGAGGAGGACGATCGTGTGGTATGTTTCATCGTAATTAGGAGGGTGGGAGGAATACAAATAAAAGTCAGTTCTGCAACGGATTCGAGAAACTAGACTCTGAGGAAATCGACTATCAAGGTGACCGAGGCACCAATATACCCTTGTAGATAAGTCTGCTTAAGATCGATGTATTGAATCGTGACGCTATTTGTGTGTTAGATGGTAAATACCAGGATGGGACGGTAAGAATTAATGGTGAGATTAGAGACGGAGACAAGAAACTTGACTGCCAAAGAGTACGTCCATCTGGTGATAGAGGCAGCAATAGACCCTCGCAGATAATTCGGCTGCGGACCAATGTATTGAATCGCGAAGCTATTTGTGTGTTCCATCATCATTAGGAGGGCGGGAATGTCGCAATAAACTGTCAATTTTGTTTCGGATTCGCGAAACTTTACTCACAGGAGAACGATCATGTGGTGACCCAGGCAGTAATAGATGCTTACAGATAATTCTGCTGCAAGACGATGTACTGAAGAGCTTCGCAGTATCTGAGTTCCATCGTCATCGAGAGGTTGGGAGGATTACAATTGACTGTTAGTCAAAACTTTCAAAACGCGACCATCCGGTGACCGAGGTAATAATAGACCGTTGTAGATCATTATGCTGGACTTCGATGGATTGAATCGGGGCGCTATTTATGTGTTCCATCGTCAATACAAAGATCGGACAGTAAGAATTAACTGTGATTTATGAGACGGAGACAAGAAACTTGACTGCCAAAGAATACGTCCATCTGGTGATCGACGCAGCGTTAAAAGCTTGGAGATAAGTCGGCTGCGGACCAATCGCGAAGCAATTTGTGGTTTGCATCGACATTTGGAAGGCGGAAACGTCGCCATTAACTGTCAGTTTTGCGTCGGATTCTTGAAACTTTACTCGCAGGAGAACGATTATGTGGTGACCCAACAGTAATAGATGCTTGGAAATAATTCTGCTGGAAGACGATGTATTGAATCGCGTCGCAATATGAATGTTCCTACTTAAATGAGAGGGTGACAGGAATACAATTAAATGACAGTTTCGCGTCGGAATCCAAAACAAGACTGACAAAATGACTATCAAGGTGACCGAGGCACCAATAGATGTCGGCTGGAGTGCGATGTATTGAATCGCGACGCTATTTTTGTGTTCCATCGTCAATAACATGATCTGACGGTAAGAATTTACTGTGAGTTAAGAGGCCGAGACAACAAACTTGACTGTCGAAGAGTACGTTCATCTGGTGATCGAGGCAGCGTTAGACCCTCGGAGATAAGTCGGCTGCGTATCAATGTATTGAATCGCGACGCAATTTGTATCTCGCAACGTCATTAGGAGGACGGGAACGTCGCAATTAACTGTCAGTTTACCGTCGGATTCCTGAAACTTTACTCGCAGGAGAATGATCATGTGGTGACACAGGCAGTAACGATTCTTTGAGATAATTCTGATGCAAGACGATGTATTGAATCGCATCGCCGTATGTGTGTTCCATCGTCATTGAGTGGATGGGAGGATTCCAATTACCTGTCAGTTTTGCGTCGGAAACGAGAAACTAGACTCACATGAATACGACTATCAAATGACCGAGGTTGCAATAGGCCCTCTTATATAAATGGGCTGGAGAACGATGTATTGAATCGCGACGATGTGTGTTCCATCGTCAATACCAAGATGGGACGGTAGGAAATAACTGTGAGTTTTGAGATGGAGACAAGAAACTTAATCGCCAAAGAGTACGTTTATTTGCTGATCGAGGCAGCGTTAGACCCTCGGAAATAAGTCGGCTGAGGAATAACGTATTGAATCGCGACGCAATTTCTGTAATGCATCGTCATTAAGAGGGGTATCGTCGCAATTCACTGTCAGTTTAGCGTCGGATTCCTGAAAATTTGATCGCAGGAGAACGATCATGTGGTGACCCAGGCAGTAATAGATACTTGGAGATAATTCTGCTCCAAGACGATGTATTGAATCCCATCGCAGTATGTGTGTTACATCGTAATTGAGAGGTTGGGAGAAATAGACATAAATGTCAGTTTTGCGTCGGATTCGAGACACTAGACTGTAATGAAAACGATTATCAAATGACCAAGGTAGCAATAGGACCATGATCGGACGGTAAAAATTAATTGTGAGTGTTGAAACGGAGAGAAGAAACATGACTTCCAAGGGGTACGTCCATCTGGTGATCGATTCAGCGTTAGAACCTCGGAGATAATTCGGCTGGCGACCAATGTATTTAATGGCAACGCAATTTTTGTGTTCCATCGTCACTGGGATGGCGGGAATGTAGCAATATACTGTCAATTTTGCTTCGGATACCCGAAACTTGACTCACAGGAGAACGTTCATGTGGTGCCCCAGGCAGTAATAGATGCTTGGAGATAAGTCTGCTGGAAGACGATGTATTGAATCGAATCGCAATATTGGTAGTCCATCGACATCGTGAAGATGGGAGGATTACAATTAACTGTCACTATTACGCCTGATTCGAGAATCTAGACTCTCTCAGGAAAACCACTATCAAGGTGACCGAAGCACCAATAATCCCTTGTAGATAAGTCAGCACGATTTCGATGTATTGAATCGAGATGCTATTTGTGTGTTCCATCGTCATTAGGAGGCTGGGAATGTCGCAAAAAACACAAATTGTGATTTATCTCCGAGGGTCTACGCTGCCTCGATCAGCAGTCTTTCGCATTCAAGTTTCTTGTCTCCCTCACATAATTCACTGTTAATTCTTACCGTCCGATCCTGGTATTGACGATGGAACACACAAATAGCGTCGTGATTCAATACATCGAACTCTAGCATAATTATCTACAAGTGTCTATTCGAGCCTCGGTCACGGGATGGTCGCCTTTTGTCAGTCTAGTTTTCAAATCCGACGTAAAACTGACAGTTAATTTTTATCCTCCCATCCTGGAATGACGATGGAACACATATACTGCGTTGCTCTTCAGAACATCGTCTTGCAGCAGAATTCTCTACAAGCATCTATTACTGCCTGGGTCACCTATTGATCGCTCTCTTGTGCTTTAAGGTCCGCGAATCCGAAGCAAAACTGACAGTTTTTTGCGACATTCCCAGCCTCCTAATGACGATGGAACACACAAATAGCATCTCGATTCAATACATCGAAATCGTGCTGACTTATCTACAAGGGATTATTGGTGCTTCGGTCACCTTGATAGTGGTTTTCCTAAGAGGGGGGGGAATGTCGCAATTAACTGCCAGTTTTCCGTCGGATTCGCGAAACTTTACTCTCAGGAAAACAATCATGTGGTGACCTAGGATTTATAGATGCTTGGAGATAATTCTGCTGCAAGACGATGTATTGAATCCCATCGCAGTATGTGTGATCCACCGTCATTGAGAGGTTGGGAGGATTACAATTGACTGTTAGTTTCGTGTCGGAATCGAAAACTAGACTAACAAAACGCCACCATCCGCTGACCGAGGCACCAATAGACCCTTGTAGATAAGTCGGCTTAAGTTCGATGTATTGAATCGCGAAGCTCTTTGTGTGTTCGATCATGTGGTGACCCAGGATTTGACGGTAAGAATTGAGTTATGAGACGGAGACAAGAAACTTGAATGCCAAAGAGTTCGTCTATCTGCTGATGGAGGCAGCGTTAGACCCTTGTAGATAAGTCAGCTGGATTTCGAAGTATTGAATCGCGACGCTATTTGTGTGTTCCATCGTCAATACCAGGATTGACGGTAAAAATTAACTCTGTGTTATGAGACGGAGACAAGAAACTTGACTGACAAAGAGTACGTCTATCTGGTGATGAGGCAGCGTTCGACCCTCGGAGATAAGTCGGCTGCGGACCAATGTATTGAATCGCGGCGCAATTTCTGTGTTGCATCGTCATTAGGTTGGTGGGAAAGTCAGGAGTAACTGCCAGTTTGCGTAGGATTCCCGAAACTTAACTCACAGGAGAACGATCATGTGGTGTTCTAGGCAGTAATAGATGCTTGGAGGTAATTCTGCTGTAAGACGTATTGTATCGCGACGCTATTTGTGTGTTCCATCGTCAATACCAGGATCGGACAGTAAGAATTAACTGAGTTATGAGACGGAGACAAGAAACTTAATTGCCAAAGAGTTCGTCTATCTGCCGATGGTTAGACCCTATGAGATGATTCGGCTGGGAAACAATGTATTGAATCGCGACGCAATTTCTGTGTTGCATCGTCATTAGGATGGTGGGAATGTCGCAATTAACTGCCAGTTTTGCGTCGGAGTCTCGAAACTTTACTCACAGGAGAACAATTATGTGGTGACCCAGGCATTAATAGATGCTTGGAAATAATTCTGCTGGAAGACGACGTATTGAATGGCATCGCAATATTGGTGTTCCATCGACATCGTGAGGATGGGAGGATTATAATTAACTGTCAGTATTACGTATGATTCGAGAAACTAGACTCTCAGGAAAACCACTACCAAGGTAACCGAAGCACCAATAGACCCTTGTAGATAAGTCAGCTGGATTTCGATGTATTGAATCGCGACGCTATTTGTGTGTTGCATCGTCAATACCAGGATCTGACGGTAAGAATTAACTGTGAGTTTTGAGACGGAGACAAGAAACTTGACTGCCAAATTGTACATCCAACTGGTGATCGAGGCAGCTTTAGAACGTCGGAGATAAGTCGGCTGGTGTCCAATATATTAAATCGCGACGCAATTTTTGTGTTCTATCGTCATTAGGAGGGCGGGAATGTCGCAATAAATTGTGAATTTTACTTCGGATTCGAGAGACTTTACTCGTAGGAGAACAGAGAATGTGGTGACCCAGGCAGTAAAATATGTTTGGAGATAATTCTGCTGCAAGACGATGCACTGAAGAGCATCGCAGAATGTGTTCCATCGTCACTGAGAGGATGTGAGGAATAAAATTAACTGTCATTTTTGCGGCGGATTTGAAAACTAGACTAACGAAACGCGACCATCCGGTGACCAAGGCACCAATAAATAGACCCTTGTAGATAGTTACGCTGGACACCGATCTATTGAATCGCGACGGTATTTGTGTGTTCCATCGTCAATACTAGGATTGGACTGTAAGAATTAGCTGTGTGTTATGAGACGGAGACAAGAAACTTGACTAACAAAGAGTACGTAAATCTGGTGATGAGGCAGCGTTAGACCCTGGGCGATAAGTTGGCTGCGGACCAATGTATTGAATCGCGACGCAATTTGTGTGTTGCATCGACATTAGGAGGGTTAGGAGGACAGGAACGTCGCAATTAACTGCCAGTTTTGCGTCGGATTCCTGAAACTTTACGCATAGGAGAACGATCATGTGGTGACCCAGGCAGTAATAGATGTTTGGAGATAATTCTGCTGCAAGACGATGTAGTGAAGAGCATCGCAGAATGTGTTCCACCGTCATTGAGAGGATGGGAGGAATGAAATTAACTGTCAGTTTTGCGGATTTGAAAACTATACTGACAAAACGCGACCACCCGGTAACCGAAGCACCAGTAGACAATAGTAGATAGTTACGCTAAAAATCGATGTATTGAATCGCGACGTTATTTGTGTGTTCCATCGTCAATACCAGGATCTGATGGTAAGAATTAACTGTGAGTTATGAGACGGAGACGAGAAACTTGACTGCAAAAGAGTACGTCCATCTGGTGATGAGGCAGCGTTAGACCCTCGGAGATAAGTCTTCTGGAGACTAATGTATTTAATCGCGACGTAATTTCTGTATTGCATCGCCATTAGGATGATGGGAATGTCGCATTTAACTGTCAGTATTGCGTCGGATCCTCGACACTTTACTCACAGGAGAACGATCATGTGGTGACGCAGGTAGTAATGGATGCTTGGAGACAATTCTGCTGGAAGACGATGTATTATATCGCATCGCAGTATGTGTGTTCCATCGTCATTGAGAGGTTGGGAGGATTCAATTGACTGTTAGTTTCGCGTCGGAAACGTAAACTAGACTGACAAAACGCTACCATCCACTGACCGAGGCACCAGTAATAGACCCTTGTAGATAAGTCGGCTGGATTTCGATGTATTGAATCGCGTGGCTATTTGTATGTTCCATCGTCAGTACCAAGATGGGACAGTAGGAAATAACTGTGAGTTTTGGGACGGAGACAGGAAACTTGACTGAAAAATAGTACGTCCATCGGGAGATCGACATAGCGTTAGACCTACGGAGATAAGTCAGCTGGTGACCAATGTATTGATTCGCGACGCAATTTCTGTGTTGCTTCGTCATTAGGATGGTGGGAATGTCACAATTAACTGCTAGTTTTGCTCGGATTCCCGAAACTTTACTCACAGGAGAACGATCATGTGGTGTGCCAGGAAGTATATGATACTTGGAGATAATTCCGCTGGAAGGCGTTGTATTGAATCGCATCGCAATATTGGTGTTCCATCGACATCGTGAGGATGGGAGGATTACAATTAGCTATCAGTCTGATTCGAGAAACTAGACTCTCAGGAAAACCACTATCAAGGTGTTCGATACACCAATAGACCCTTGTAGATAAGTCGGCTGGATTTCGATGTATTGAATCGCGACGCTTTTTGTGTTTTCTATCGTCAATATCAGGATTGGACGGTAAGAATTATCTGTGAGTTTTGAGACGGACTCAAGACGCTTGACTGGCAGGATGGAGACCGGGACAAGAAACTTTACTGCCAAAAGAGTACGTCTATCTGTTGATCGAGGCAGCGTTGGACCCTCGCAGATAAGTATTGAATCGCGACGCAATTTGTGTGTTGCATCGACATTAGGAAGGCGGGAATGTCGCAATTAACTGTACTTTCATCCCCATCGACGCACAAGTCGCCGAAGAGGCGTCAAATCGAAAGACTTGCACCAGGCGAACGGTTTACCCGACGGGAGGCCCTCGTCACACGACATTTGATTTTGACTGTCAATTTTGCATCGGATTCCTAAAACTTTACTCGCAGGAGAACGATCATCTGGTGACCCAGGAAGTAAAAGATGCCTGGAGATATTTCTGTTGCAAGACGATGTAATGAATCGCATTGCAATATGACTGCTGCATCGTCATCGAAAGGATGGGATGGTAAGAAATAGCTGTGACATTTGAGACGGAGACAAGAAACTTGATTCCCAGAGAGTACGTCCATCTGGTGATCGAGGCAGCGTTCGACCCACGGGGATAAGTCGTGTGGCGACCAATGGACTGAATCGCGACGAAATTTGTGTATTCCATCGTCATTAAGACGGTGGTAACGTCGCAATTAAATGTCAGATATCCGTAGGATTCCCGAAACTTTACTCGCAGAACGATCATGTGGTGACCCAGCTAGTAAAAGATACTTGGAGATAAATCTGCTGGAAGACGATGTTTTGAATCGCGTCGCAATATGTATAATCCATCTTCATGAGATAGTGGGAGGGATACAATTAAATGTTAGTTTTATGTCGGATTCGACAAACTATACTCTCAGGAAAACGACTATCAAGGTGACCGAGGAATCAATAGACCCTTGTAGATAAGTCGGCTGGATATCGATGTATTTAATCGCGACGCTGTTTGTGTATTCCATCGTCATTAGGAGGGCGGGAATGTCGCAATAAACTGCTAATTACGCTTCGGGATCTCGAAACTTTACTCACACGAGAACGATCATGTGGTGACCCAGGCAGTAATAGATGTATTAAATCGCATCGCAGTATGTCATTGAGAGGATGGGAGGAATACAACTAACTTTCAGTTTTGCGTCGGATTCGAAAACTAGATTGACAAAACGCGACCATCCGGTGACCGAGGCACCAATAGACCCTTGTAGATAATTATGTTGGAGTTAGCTATTTGAAGCGCGACCCTGTTTGTGTGTTCCATCGTCAATTCCAGGGTCGGACGGCAATAATAAACTGTTAGTTATGAGACGGACACAAGAAACTTGACTGCCAAAGAGTACGTCCATTGGTAATCGAGGCTGCGTTAGACCCTCGGAGATAGTATTGAATCGCGATGTAATTTGTGTGTTGCATCGACATTAGGAGGGCGGGAACGTCGCAATTAACTGTCAGATTTGCGTCGGATTCTTTAAACTTTACTCGCACGAGAACGGTCATGTGGTGACCCAGGCAGTAATAGATGCTTGGAGATAATTCCGCTGGAAGGCGTTGTATTGAATCGCGTCTCCATATGTATGTTCAATCTTAATTGAGAGGGAGCGAGGAATACAATTAAATGTCAGATTTTCGTCTGATACGAAAAACTAGACTCTTAGGAAAACGACTATCAAGGTGACCGAGGCACCAATAGACCCTTCTATATAAGTCAGTTGGAGTTCGATATATTGAATCACGACGATATTTGTGTGTTCCATCGTCAATACCAGGATTGGACGGTAAGAAAGTTTTGAGACGGGGACAAGAAATTTGACTGCGAAAGAGTACGTCCATCTGGTAATCGAGGTAGCGTTAGACCCTCAGAGATAAGTTGGCTGTGGACCAATGTTTTCATTCGCGACGCAATTTGTGTGTTGCATCGTCATTAGAAGGGCGGTAACGTAGCAATAAACTGTTAATTTTGCGGCATGTTCGCGACTTTACTCACAGGAGAACGATCATGTGGTGTCCCATGAAGTAATAGATGCTTGGAGACAATTCTGCTCGAGGACCATGTATTCAATCGCGTCGCAATGTGTATGTTCCATCTTAATTGAGAGGGTGGGAGGAATACAATTATGGTCAGTTTTGCGAAGGATTCGACAAACTAGACTGTCAGGATAACGACTATCAAGGTGACGGAGGCACCAATAGACGCTTGTAGATAAATCGTCTGGAGTTCGATGTATTGAATCGCCACGTCATTTGTGTGTTCCATCGTCAGTACTAGGATGGGACGTTAGGAAATAACTATGAGTTTTGAAACGGAGAAAAGAAACTTGACTGCCAAACATAACGTCCATCTGACGATCGAGGCAGCATTAGATCCTCGGAGATAAGTCGGCTGGTGACACGATGCAATACATCGTCCACCAGCAGAACTATCTCCAAGCTCCGATTACTGCCAGGGTGACCACATGATCGTTCTCCTGCGAGTAAAGTTTCGGGAATCCGACGCAAATCTGACAGTTAATTGAGACGTTACCACCCTCTTAATGACGGTGGAACACACAAATTTCGTCGCGATTCAATACATTGGTCACCAGCCGATTCATCCCGAGGTTCCAACCCTGCCTGGATCAACAGATGGACGTACTCTTTGGTAGTGAAGTTTCTTTTCTCCGTTTCAAAACTCACAGTTAATTCTTACGGTCCGATCCTGCTAATGACGATGGAACACATAAAGTGCGTCGCGAATCATACATCGAACTCCAGCCCAATAATCTACAAGGGTCTATTATTGGTGCCTCGGTCACCTTGATAGTCGTTTTCATGAGAGTCTAGTTTGTCGAATCAGACGCAAAACTTAATTGTATACCTCCCAACCTCTAAATTAAGATGGAACATAAATATTGCGACGCGATTCAATACATCGTTTTCCAGCAGAAGTATCTCGAAGCATCTGTTACAGCCTGGGTCACCACATGACCGTTCTCCTGTGAGTAAAGTTTCAGGAATCCGACGCAAAACTAGCTGTTAATTGCGATATTCCCACCATGGTAATGACGATGAGAAACAGAAATTGGGTCGCGATTATGTAGATTGGTCACCAGTCGACTTATCTCCGAAGGTCTATAGCTGCATCGATCATCTGCCAGTTTTGCGTCGGATTCTCGAAACTTTACTCACAGGAGAACGATCATGTGGTGTCCCAGGCAGTAATAGATGCTTGGAGGTAATTCTGCTGGTAGACGATGTATTGAATCGCGAAATTATTTGTGTGTTCCAACGTCAATAACAGGATTGGACGGTAAGAATAAACTGTGATTTAAGAGATGGAGACAATAAAACTGACTGCCAAGAGTACGTCCATCTGGTGACCGATTCAGCGTTAGAACATCTGAGATAAGTGTGCTGGGGACCAATGTATTGAAATGTGACGCTATTTGTGCGTTGTATCGACATTAGGAGAGGGGGAACGTCGCAATTAACTGTTTTCCGTCGGGTTCCAGAAACTTTACTCGCAGGAGAATGATCATGTGATGACCCACGAAGTAATAGATGCTAGGAGATAATTCTGCTCCAAGACGATGTATTGAATCCTATCGCAGTGTGTGTGTTCCATCGTCATTGAGAGGATGGGAGGATTACAATTAACTGTCAGCTTCGCGTCGGATTCGATAACTAGTCTGACAAAAGGTGACCATCCGGTGACAGAGGCACCAATAGACCTTTGTAGAGAATTCGGATGGAGTTCGATGTACTGAATGGCGACGCTATTTGTGTATACCTTTGTCAATACCAGGATCGAACGATAAGAATTAACTGTGAGTTTTGAGTCGGAGACAGAAAAACTGACTGCCAAGAGTACGTCCATCTGGTGACCGATTCAGCGTTAGAACTTCTGAGATAAGTGTGCTGGGGACCAATGTATTGAATTGCGTTGAAATTTGTTAGTTCCATCGTCATTATGAGGGTGGTATCGTCGCAATTGTCAGTTTTGCGCCAGAATCCTGAAACTTTACTCGCAAGAAAAAGATCATGTGGTGACCCAGGCAGTAATAGTTGCTTGGAGATAATTCTGCTGCAAGACGATGTATTGAATCGGATCTACACATACATCTACATCCGTACTCTGCAAGCCACCTGACGGTGTGTGTCAGAGGGTATCCTGAGTACGTCTATCGGTTCTCCCTTCTATTCCAGTCTCGTATTGTACGTGGAAAGAAGGATTGTCGGTATGCTTCTGTGTGGGCTCTAGTATCTCTGATTTTTTCCTCATGGTCTCTTCGCGAGATATACGTAGGAGGAAGCACGGAATGACTTCGGTGAAGGTATGTTCTCGGAAGTTTAACAAAAGCCCGTACCGATCTACTGAGCGTCTCTCCTGCATCGCAGTATGTGTGTTCCACCGTCATTCAGAAGATGTTAGTGTTACAATTAACTTTCAGTTTTGCTTTGGATACGAAACTAAACTTATAAAACGCGACCATCCGGTGACAGTGACCAAGGCACCAATAGACCCTTGTAGATAAGTCGGCTGGAGTTCGATGTAGTGAATCGCGACGCTATTTGTGTTTTACACCGTCAATACCGGCATGGGACGGTAAGAAATAAATGTGAGTTTTTAGTCGGAGACAAGAAACTTGACTGCCACATAGTCCGCCCTTCTCATGATCGAGGCAGCGATAGACCTACGGAGATAAGTCGGCTGGTGACCAATGGATTGAATCGCTGTGTCTTCTGTCGTTATTAGGAGAGCGGGAATGTCCCAATAAACTGTTAATTTTACTTCGGATTCGCGAAACTTTACTCACAGGAGAACAGAGAATGTGCTGACTCAGGCAGTAATAGATGCTTGGAGATAATTCTGATGCAAGACCATGTATTGAATCGAATAGCAGTACGTGTGTTCCATCGTCATCGAGAGGTTGTAAGGATTACAATTGACTATCGGTTTTGCGTCGGAATCAAAAACTAGACTGACAAAACGCTACCATGCGGGACCGAGGCACCAACCAATAGACCCTCGTAGATAAGTCTGCTTGAGTTCAATGCATTGAATCGCGACGCTATTTGTGTGTTACATCGTCAAAACCAGGATCTGACGGTAAGAATTAACTGTGAGTTTTTTTAGACCTACGGAGGTAATGACCAATGTATTGAATCGCGACGCAATTTCTGTGTTGAATGGTGATTAGGAGGTAGGGAATGTAGCAATTAATTGAGAGTTTTGCGTCGGATTACAGAAACTTTACTCACAGTATAACGATTATGTGGTGACCCAGGCAGTGCTTGGAGATAATTCTGCTGGAAGACGATGTATTGAATCGCAATTAACTGTCAGTTTTGCGTCGGATACAAAACTAGATTGAGAATACGCGACCAATCGGTGACCGAGTCGGCTGGAGTTCGATGTATTGAATCACGACGCTTTTTGTGTGTTCCATCGTCAATACCAGGATTGGACGGAAAGAATTAACAGTAAGTTTTGAGACGGAGTCAAGACACATGACTGGCGGAGAGTACGCCCATCTGGTGATCGAGGCAGCGTTAGACCCTCGGAGATAAGTCGGCTGGTGACCAAGTTTGTGTGTTCCATCGTCATTAAGATTGTGGTAACATCGCAATTAACTGCCAGATTTCCATCGGATTCCCAAAACTTTACTCACAGGAGAACGATCATATGGTGTCCCACGCAGTAATAGATGCTTGGAGGTAATTCTGCTGGAAGACGATGTATTGAATCGCGACGCTATTTGTATGTTCCATCGTCAATACCAGGATCGGTCGCGAAGAATTAACTGAGAGTTGTGAGACGGACACAAAAAACTTCGCTGCCAAAGAGTACGTTTATCTGGTGATGAGGCAGAGTTAGACCCTCGCAGATTAGACGGCTGCGGACCAATGTATTGATTCGCGACTAAATTCTGTGTTGCATCGTCATTAGGATGGTGGGAATGTCGTAATTACCTGCCAGTTTCGAGTCGGATTCCCGAAACTTTACTCACAGGAGAACGATCATGTGGTGGCCCAGCCAGTAAGAGATGCTTGGAGGTAATTCTGCCGGTAGACGATGTATTGAATCGCGACACTATTTGTGTGTTCCAACGTCAGTACCAGGATCGGACGGGAAGCATTAAATGTGAGTTATGAGACGGAGACAAGAAACTTGACGGCCAAAGGTTACGTCCATCTGGTGGTCGAGAAGGCGTTAGACAATCGGAGATATGTTTGCTGTGGACCAATGTAGTGAATCGCGACGCAATTTGGGTGTTCCATTGTCATTAGGAAGGTGGGAACGTCGCAATTAACTGTCAGTTTGGCGTCGGATTCGCGAAACTTTACTCACAGGAGAACGTTCATGTGGTATCCTAGGCAGTAAGTGACGCTTGGAGGTAATTCTGCTGGAAGACGATGTATTGAATCGCGACGCTATTTGTATGTTCCATTGTCAATACCTGGATCGGACGGGAAGCATTAACTGTGAGTTATGAGACGGAGACTTTACTTGACTTCCAAAGAGTACGTCTATCTGGTGATGAGGCTGCGTTAGACCCTAGGAGATAAGTCGGCTGCGGACCAATGTATTGAATAGCGACGCAATTTCTGTGTTGCATCGTCATTAGGATGGTATGATTGTCGCAATTAACTGCCAGTTTTGCGTCCGGTTCACGACTTCACTCACAGGAGAACGATCATGTGGTGCCCCAGGCAGTAATAGATACTTGGAGATAATTCTGCTGCAAGACGATGTATTAAATCCCATCGTAATTGAGAAGTTGGGAGGAATAGACACAAATGTCAGTTTTGCGTCGGATTCGAGAAACTAGACTGTAATGAAAACGATTATCAAATGACCAAGGTAGCAATAGGACCTTGTAGATAAATCGGCAGGAGATCGATGTATTGAATCGCGACGCTATTAGTGTGTTCCATCGTCAATACCGTAATGGGACGGTAAGAATTAACTGTGAGTATTGAGACGGAACATGAAACTCGATCGAGGATCGAGGAAGCGTTAGACCCTCGCAGATAAGTTTGCTGCGGACAATCGCGCCGCCATTTGTGTGTTCTATCGTCATTAGGAGGGCGGGAACGTCGCATTTAACTTTCAGATTTGCGTCGGGTCCGCGACTTCACCCACAGCAGAAAGGTCATGTGATGACCCAGTTAGTATTAGTTATTTGGAGATAATTCTCTTGGAATACGATGTACTGAATCACATCGCAATGTGGGTGTTCCATCGTCATTGAGAGAATGAGAGGATCACAATTGACTGTCAGTTTCGCGTCGGAATCGAGAACTAGACTGACCAAACGCGACCAACCGGTGACCGGGTCTACAAGGGTCCATTGGTGCATTGGACCCTTGTAGATAACTCGGCTGGAGTTCGATATATTGAATTGCGACGATAATTGTGTGTTTCATAGTCAATACCAGGATGGCACAGCAAGACTTTACTGTGAGTTTTTAGACGGAGACAAGAAACTTGACTGCCAAACATTACGTCCATCTGCCGATCGAGGCAGCGTTAGAACGTTGGAGATTAGTCGGCTGGTCACCAGTGTATTGAATCGCGATGCAATTTGTGTGTTGCATCGACATTAGGAAGGCGGGAACGTCGCAATTAACTGCCACTTTTGCGTCGGATTCCTGAAACTTTACTCATAGGAGAACGATCATGAGGTGACCCAGGCAGTAAAAGATGCTTGTAGATAATTCTACTGCAGGACAATGTACTGAAATGTATCGCAGTATGTGTGTTCGATCGTCACTGAGAGGATGGGAGGAATAAAATTAGCTGTCAGTTTTACGTCGGATTTGAAAACTAGACTGACAAAACGCGACTATCCGGTGACGGAAGCACCAATAGACCCTTGTAGATAGTTATGCTGGAGTTCGATGTATTGAATCGCGACGCTTTTTCTGTGTTCCATCGTCACTAACGGGATTGGACGGTAAGAATTAACTGTTTAGAGACGGAAACAAGAAACTTAAACTGCCAAAGTGTACGTCTATCTGCTGATTTCGGAAGCGTTAGAACCTAGGAGATAAATCAGCTGGGGGACAAGTGTTGAATCGCGACGCAAATTGTGTGTCGCATTGTCATTACGAGGGCGGGAACGTCGCAATTAACTGCCACTTTTGCGTCGGATTCCTGAAACTTTATTCATAGGAGAACGATCATGAGGTGACCCAGGCAGTAAAAGATGCTTGTAGATAATTCTACTGCAGGACAATGTACTGAAATGTATCGCAGTATGTGTGTTCGATCGTCACTGAGAGGATGGGAGGAATAAAATTAGCTGTCAGTTTTACGTCGGATTTGAAAACTAGACTGACAAAACGCGACTATCCGGTGACCGAAGCACCAATAGACCCTTGTAGATAGTTATGCTGGACATCGATGTATTGAATCGCGACGCTATTTGTGTGTTTCGCTCATATGTGACCCAGGCAGTAACAGATGTTTGGAGACAATTCTGCTGCAAGACGATGTATTGAATCGCATCGCAGTATGTGTGTTCCATCGTCATGGAGTTGATTAGAGAATTACAATTACCTGTCAGTTTTGCGTCGGGTTCACGACTTCACTCACAGGCGAACGATCATATGATGACCCAGACAGTAATAGATGCTTGGAGATAATTCTGTTAGAAGACGATTCATTGAATGGCGTCGCCCTATGTGTATTCCATCCTCATTGAGAGGTTGGGAGAATTACAATTAACTGTCAGTTTTGCGTCGGATTCGATATCTAGATTGACAAAATGCGACCAACCGGTGACCGAGGCACCAATAAACCCATGTAGTTAAGTCGACTGGAGTTCGATGTACTGAATCGCGACGCTATTTATGTGTTCGATGGTCAATACCTGGAAGCAACGATAAGAATTAACTGTGAGTTTTGAGTCGGAGACAAGAGACCTGACTGCCAAGAGTACGTCCATATGGTGACCGAGTGAGCGTTAGAATTTCTGAGATAAGTCTGCTGGGGTCCAATGTATTGAATCGCGTCAAAATTTATTTGTACCATCGTCATGAGAGTATCGTCGCAATTAACTGTCAGTTTTGCGTCCGGTTCACGACTTCACTCACAGGAGAACGATCATGTGATGACCCAGACAGTAATAGATGCTTGGAGATAATTCTGTTAGAAGACGATTCATTGAATGGCGTTGTTCTATGTTTGTCAGTTTTGCGTCGGATTCGAGAAACTAGACTAACATCAAAACGACTATCAAATGACCGAGGTAGCAATAGGCCCTTGTGTATAAATCGGCTGGAGATCGATATATTGAATCACGACGCTATTTGTGTTTTTCATCGTCATTGCCAGAATGGCACGATAAGAAATAACTGTGAGTTTTAGGATGGACACAAGAAACTTGACTGCCAAATAGTACGTCCATCTGGTGACCGACGCAGCGTTACACATTCGTGACGAAATTTGTTTGTTCCATCGTCAGTACCAGGATCGTACGGTAAGATTTAACTGTGAGTATTGAGACCGAGACAAGAAACGTGACTGCCAAAGATTACGTCTATCTGTTGATGAGACAGCGTTAGACCCTCGTAGGTAAGTCGGCTGGTGTCCAGTGTACTAAATCGCGACGCAATTTGTGTGTTCTATCGTCTTTAGGAGTGGGGGAATGTCGCAATAAATTGTCAAATTTAAATCGGATTCGCGAAACTTTACTCTCTGAAGAACAGAGAATGTGGTGACACAGGCAGTAATAGATGTTTGGAGATAATTCTGCTGCAAGACGATGTTCTGAAGAGCATCGCAGAATGTGTTCCATTGTCATTGAGATAATGGGAGGAATAAAATTAACTGACAGTTTTGCGTCGGATTTGAAAACTAGACTGACAAAAAGGCGACCATCCGGCGACAGAGGCACCAATAGAACCTTGTAGATAATTATGCTAGACTTCGATGGATTGAATCGCGAAGCTATTTGTGCGTTCCATCGTCAATACCAGGATCGGGCGACGGAGACAAGAAACTTGATTGCTAAAGAGTACGTCCATCTCGTGATCGAGGCAGCGTTAGACCCTCGGAGGTAAGTCGGCAATTTGTGTGTTGCATCGACATTTGGAAGGCGGGAACGTCGCAATGAATTGTCAGGTTTGCGTCGGACTCTTGAAACTTTACTCGCAGTAGAACGATCATGTGGTGACCCAGGAATTAATAGATGCTTGGAGATAATTCTGCTGGAAAGACTATGTATTGAATCGCATCCCAATATGGCTGTTCCATCGTCATTGAGAGGATGGGACGATTACAATTAACTGCCAGTTTTACGACGTATTCGAGAAACTAGATTGACAAAAAACCACTCTCCGTCGACCGAGGCACCAATAGACACTTGTAGAATGATCGGCTGGAGTTGGATGTACTGAATCGCGACCCTATTTGTGTGTTCCACAGTCAATACCGGGATGGGTCGGTAAGAATTGATTGTGAGTTTAGAGTCCGAGAGAAGAAATTTGACTCCTAAAGAGTACGTCTATCTGCTGATCGAGACAGCGTTAGACCCTCGGAGATAAGTCGGCTGGGGAACAATGTTTTGAATCGCGACACAATTTGTTTGCGTTATAGTAATTAGGAGGGCGAGAACGTCGCATTCAACTGTCAGTTTTGCGTGGGGCTCGCGACTTTACTAACAGGAGAACGACCATGTGGTGACCCAGTAATACATGCTTGGAGATAATTCTGCTGCAAGACGATGTACTGAAGCGCTTCGCAGTATGTGCGTTCCATCGTAATTGAGAGGGTGGGAGGAATACAAATTAATATCAGTTTAGCGTCGGATTCGAGAAACTAGACTCTCAGCAAAACGACTACCATGGTGACCGAGACACCAATAGACCCTTGTAGATAATTCGGCTGGAGATCGATGTATCGACTCGGGACGCTATTGGTGTGTTCCATCGTCAATACCAGGATTACATGGTAAAAATTAACAGTGAGTTTTGAGTCGGAGACATGAAACTTGACTGTCAAGTCTACTATCTGGCGCCGAGGCAGCGTTAGACCCTCGGAGATAAGTCAGCTAGGGACCAATGTATTGAATCGCGACGAAATTTTTCTGATCCATCGATGTTAAGAGGGTGGTAAAGTCGCTATTACCTGTCCGTTTTGCGTCGGATTCGAGAAATTGTACTCACAGGAGAACGATCGTGTGGTTACTCAGGCAGTAATGGATGCTTGGAGATAAGTCTGCTGGAAGACGATGTATTGAATCGCGTCGCAATATGTATGTTTCATCGTAATTAGGAGGAATACAAATAAAAGTTAGTTTTGCGACGGATTCGAGAAACTAGACTCTGAGGAAATCGACTATCAAGGTGACCGAGGCACCAATTGACCCTTGTAGATAAGTCTGCTTAAGTTCGATGTATTGAATCGTGACGCTATTTGTGTGTTACATGGTAAATACCAGGATGTGACAGTAAGAATTAATGGTGAGCTTAGATACGGAAACAAGAAACGTGACTGCCAAAGAGTACGTCCATCTGGTGATAGAGGCAGCGTTAGACCCTCGGATATAAGTCGGTTGCGGACCAATGTATTGAATCGCTACGCAATTTGTGTGTTGCATATACATTAGGAGGGCGGGAAGAACGCAATAAACTATCAATTTTGCATTGGATTCACGAAACCTTACTCACAAGAGAACGATCATATGGTGACCCAGGCAGTAATAGATGCTTGGAGATTATTCTGCTGCAAGACGATGTACTGAAAAGCATCGCAGTACGTGTGTTCCATCGTCATTGAGTTGGTGGGAGGATTACAATAAACTGCCAGTTTTGAGTCGGATTCGAAAACTAGACTGAAAAATCGCGTCAATCCTGTGACCGAGGCACCAATAGAATTTTGTAGATAAGTCGGCTGGAGTTCGATGTATTGAAGCGCTACGCTATTTGTG
Organism: Schistocerca gregaria; assembly: GCF_023897955.1. Classification (NCBI taxonomy): domain Eukaryota; kingdom Metazoa; phylum Arthropoda; class Insecta; order Orthoptera; family Acrididae; genus Schistocerca; species Schistocerca gregaria. The sequence continues at coordinate 1,457,313 of NW_026061891.1, read as the reverse complement.
TCTTCCTTCGTCATTACCACTATGGCACGGTCGGAAATAACTGTGAGTTTTGGGACGGAGACAAGACACTTGACTGCCAAATAATACGACCATCAGGTGATCGACGCAGCGATAGACATTCGGAGATAAGTCGGCTGGTGACCAATTTATTGAATCGCGATGAAATTTGTGTGTTGCATCGTCATTAAGAGGGTGGTAACGTCGCAATTAACTATCAGATTTGCGTGGGATTCCCGAAACTTTACTCGCAGGAGAACGATCACACAGGCTGGATTTCGATGTGTTGATCGCGACTCAATTTGTGTGTTCCTTCGTCAATACCAGAATCTGACGGTAAGAATTAACTGTGAGTTTAGAGACGGAGACAAGAAACTTTACTCCCAAAAAGTACGTCCGTCTGGTGATCGAGAGAGCGTTATAACCTTGGAGATAAGTCGGCTGGTGACCAATGTATAGAATCGCGACGCAATTTGTGTTTTCCATCGTCATTATTAGGGCGGGTATGTCGCAATATACTGTCAATTTTGCTTCGGATTCGCGAAACTTAACTCACAGGAGAACGATCATGTGGTGACACAGACAGTAATTAATGCTTGGAGATAATTCTGCTGCAACACGATGTACTGAAGAGCGACGCAGTGTGTTCCATCGTCATTGAGAGGATGGTAGGAATAAAATTAACTTTTAGTTTTGCGTCGGATTTGAAAACTAGACTAACAAAACGCGACCATCCGGTGACCGAGACACCAATAGACACTTGTAGATAATTATTCTAGAGTTCGATGTATTGAATCGCGACCTTATTTGTGTGTTCCATCGTCAATACCAGGATCGGACGGTAAGAATTAACTGTGAATTATGTGACGGAGACAAGAAACTTGAATGCCAAAGACTACGTCAATCTGGTTATCGAGGCAGCGTTAGACCCTCGGAGATAAGTCGGCTGAGGACCAATGTATTGAAAAGCGACGCAATTTATGTGTCTCATCGACCTTTGGAAGGTGGGAACGTCCCATTTACCTGTCAGTTTTGGTCGGATTCTTGAAACTTTACTCGCAGGACAACGATTATGTGGTCACCCAGGCAGTAACAGATGCTTGGAGATTATTGTGCTGCAACAAGATTTATTGAATCGCATCGCAGTATGTGTGTTCCATCGTCATTGAGTTGATGGGAGGTTTACAATTACCTGTCAGTTTTGCGTCGGATTCGAAAACTAGATTGATAAAACGCGACCATCCGGTTACGGAGGCACCCATAGACCCTTGTAGATAAGTCGGCTGGAGTTCGATGTATTGAAACGCGACGCTATCTGTGTGTTCCATCGTCACTACCGGGATGGCACGGTAAGAAATGACTGTGAGTTTTGAGTCGGAGACAAGAAACTTGACTGCCAAAGAGTACGTCTATCTGCTGATCAAGGCAATGTAGACCCTCGGAGATATGTCAGCTAGGGGACAAAGTATTGATTCACGACGCAATTTGTGTGTTCCATCGTCATTATTAGGGCAGGAATGTCGCAATAAATTGTCAATTTTGCCTCGGATTCGCGAAACTTTACTCACAGGAGAACGATTATGTGGTGATCCAGGCAGTAACAGATTCTTGGAGGTTATTCTGCTGCAAGACGATGTATTGAATCGCATGGCACTATGTGTGTTCCATCATCATCGAGAGGTTGGGAAGATTACAATTGACTGTCGGTTTTGCGTCGGAATCGAAAACTAGACTGACAAAACGCTACCATCCCGACCCTGACTCCAATAGACCGTTGCAGATAAGTCGGCTGGAGTTCGATGTACTGAATCGCGACACTATTTGTGTGTTCCGTCATCATTACCAGGATCGGACGTTAAAAATTAACTGTGAAATTTGAAGCGGAGAGAGGAAACATAAATGCCAAGGAGTACGTCCATCTGGTGATCGATTCAGCGTTAGAAACTCGGAGATAAGTCGGCTGGTGACCAATGTATTGAATCGCAACGGAATTTGTGTGTTCCATCGTCACTAGGAGGGCGGGAATGACGCAATAAACTGTCAATTTTGATTCGGATTCGCGAAACTTGACTCACAAGAGAACGTTCATTTGGTGACCGAGGCAGTAATCGATGATTGTGGTGACGCAGGCAGTATTGAATCGCATTGCTTCGCGTCGGATTCGATAACTAGACTGACAAAACGCGACCATCCGGTGACTGAGGCACCAATAGACCTTTGTAGGAAATTCGGATGGAGTTCGATGTACTGAATCGCGACGTTATTTGTGAGTTCCATTGTCAATACCAGGATCGAACGATGACAATTAACTGTGAGTTTTGAATCGGACACAAGAAACCTGACTGCCAAGAGTACGTCTATCTGGTGACCGATTCAGCGTTAGAACGTCTGAGATAAGTGTGCGGGGGACAAATGTATTGAATCGCGTCGAAATTTGTTCCATCGTCATTATGAGTGTGGTATAGTCGTAATTAAGTGTCAGTTTTGCGCCAGATTCCTGTAACTTTACTCGCAGGAGAACGAACATGTGGTGACCCAGGCACTAATACATGCTTGGAGATAATTCTGCTGCAAGACGATGTATTGAATTGCATCTGCATCTACATCTACATTCATACTCCGCAAGCCACCTGATGGTGTGTGGCAGAGGGTACCCTGAGTAATTCTGTCGGTTCTCCCTTCTATTCCAGTTTCGTTTTGTGCGTGGAAATAAGGATTGTCGGTATGCTTCTGTGTGGGCTCAAATGTCTCTAATTTTATCCTCATGGTCTCTTCGCGAGATATACGTAGGAGGGAGCAATATACTGCTTGACTCTTCGGTGAAGGTATGTTCTAGGAGCTTTAAGAAAAGCCCGTACCGAGCTACTGAGCGTCTTTCCTGCATCGCAGTATGTGTGTTCCACCGTCATTGAGAGTATGGGAGGGTCACAATTAACTGTCAGTTTTGCGTTGGATTCGAAAACTAAACTGATAAAACGCGACCATCCGGTGACCGTGGCACCTAGGTCCTCGTAGATAATTCTGCTGGATTTAGATTCATTGAATCGCGACGCTACTTGTGTGTTCCATGGTCAATACCTGAATGGGACGGTAAGAATTAACTGTGAGTTTTGAGACGAGACAAGAAATTTGACTGCCAAAGAGTACGTCCATCTGGTGATCGATTCAGCGTTAGAACCTCGGAGATGTCAGCTGGTGACCAATGTATTGAATCCCAACGCAATTTGTGTGTTCCTTCGTCACTAGGAGAGCGTGAATGTCGCAATAAACTGTCAATTTTGCTTCGGATTCGTGAAACTTGACTCACAGGAGAACGATCATGTGGTGACCCAGGCAGTAATCGATGCTTGTGGTGACCCAGGCAGTAACAGATGCTAGGAGATAATTCTACTGCAAGACGATGTTTTGAATCGCATTGCAGTATGTTTGTTCCATCGTGGAAGGGAGGGTTACTATTAACTATAAGTTTTGCGTCGGATTCGAAAACTACACTGACAAAATGCGACCATCCGGTGACCGAGGCACCAATAGGCCCTTGTACATAAGTCTGCTGGAGTTCGATGTATTGAAGCGCGACGCTTTTTGTGTGTTCCATCGTCAATACCAGGATCGGACAATAAGAATTAACTGAGTTATGAGACGGAGACAAGAAACTTGAATGCCTAAGAGTTCGTCTATCTGCTGATGGAGGCAGCGTTAGACCCCCGGAGATAAGTCGGCTGGGGAACAATGTATTGAATCGGCTCGCAATTTGTGTGTGGCATCGTCATTAGGAGCGCGGGAATGTCGCAATTAACTGCCAGTTTTGCGTCGGATTCAAGAAACTTTACTCTCAGGAAAACGATCATGTGGTGACCCAGGCAGTAATGGATGCTTGGAAATAATTCTGCTGCAAGACGATGTATTGAATCGCATCGCAGTTTGTGTTCCACAGTCATTGAGAGGATGGGAGGATTATAATTAACTGATAGTTTTACGTCGGATTCGAGAAACTATATTGACAAAAAACGGTAATCCGTCAACCGAGGCACCAATAGACCATTGTAGGTAAGTCGGGTGGATTTCGATGTATTGAATCGCAACGCTATTTATGTGTTATATCGTCAATACCACGATCTGACGGTAAGAATTATCCGTGTGTTTTGAGACGTAGTCAAGAAACTTGACTGTTAAATTGTACATCCATCTGGTGATCGAGGCAGCGTTAGAACGTCAGAGATAAGTCGGCTGGTGTCCAATGTATTAAATCGCTACGCATTATGTGTTTTATCGTCATTAGGAGGACGGGAATGTAGCAGTAAATTGTTAATTTAACTTCGGATTCGCGAAACTCTACTCACAGGAGAACAGAGTATGTGGTGACCCAGGCAGTAATAGATGTTTGGAGATAATTCTGCTTCAAGACGATGTACTGAAGAGCATCGCAGAATATGTTCCATCGTCATTGAGAGGATGGGAGGAATAAAATAAAAGTCAGTTTTGCGTCGGATTTGAAAACTAGACTGACAAAACGCGCCCATCCGCTGACCGAGGCACCAATAGACCCTTGTAGATAGTTACGATGGACATCGATGTATTGAATCGCGACGCTATTTGTGTGTTCCATCGTCAATACCAGGATCTGACGGTAAGAATTAACTGTGAGTTATGAGAGGCAGAAAAGAAACTTGACTGCCAAAGAGTACGTCCGTCTGGAATGAGGAATCGTTAGACTCTTGGAGATATGTCGGCTAATGCCAATGTATTGAATCGCGACGCATTGAGAGGATGGGAACAATAAAATTAACTGTCAGTTTTGCGTCGGATTTGAAAACTAGACTGACAAAACGCGACCATCCGGTGACAGAGGCACTAATAGACACTTGTAGATAGTTACGCTAGACTGCCTGGGTCTGTTCTGTGAGTAAAGTTTCGCGAATCCGAAGTAAAATTGATAATTTATTGCGACATTCCCGCCCTCCTAATGACGACAGAACACACAAATTGCGTCGGCATTCAATACTTTGGACACCAGCCGACTTATCTCCGACATTATAATGCTGACTCGAACACTAGATGTATGTACAATTTGGCAGTCAAGTCTCTTGTCTCCGTCTCAAAACTCACAGTTAATTCTTACCGTCAGATTTTGGTATTGGCGATTGAATACACAAATAGCATCGCGATTCAATACATCGATGTCCAGCGTAACTATCTACAAGGGTCCATTGGTGCCTTGGTCACCGGATGGTCGCGTTTTGTCAGTCTAGGTTTCAAATCCGACTCAAAACTGGCGGTTAATTTTATTCCTCCCAACCTCTCAATGACGATGGAACACAATCTGCGATGCTCTTCAGTACATCGTCTTGCAGTAGAATTATCTTCAAACATCTATTACTGCCTGGGTCTGTTCTGTGAATAAAGTTTCGCGAATCCGAAGTAAAATGACAATTTATTGCGACATTACCGCCCTCCTAATGAAGATAGAACACACAAATTGCGTTGGGATTCAATACATTGGACACCAGCCAACTTATCTCCGACGTTCTAATGCTGCCTCGATCACCAGATGGATGTACAATTAGGCAGTCAAGTTTTTTGTCTCCTTCTCAAAACTCACAATTAATTCTTACCGTCAGATTCTGCTATTGACGATGGACTACAAAAATAGCGTCGCGATTCAATACATCGATGTCTACCGTAGCTGTCTACATGGTACTATTGGTGAATCGGTCAACGGATGGTCGCGTTTTGTCATCTAGTTTTCAAATCCGACGCAAAACTGACAGTTAATTTCATTCCTCCCATCCTCTCAATTACGATGGAACACACATACTGCGATGGTGTTCAGAACATCGTCTTCCAGTAGATTTATCTCCAAGCATCTATTACTGCCTGGGTCACCACACGATCGTTCTCCTGCGAGTAAAGTTCCGACCACTCTAATGACGTTGCAACACAGAAATTTCGTCCCGATTCAATACATTGGTCACCAGCCGACTTATCCCCGAGGGTCTAACGCTGCCTCATATAAGTTGGACGTACTCTTTGGCAGTCAAGTTTCTTTTCTCCCTCTCATAACTCACAGTTAATTATTACCGTCAGATCCTGGTATTGACGATGGAACACAAGAATAGCGTCGGCATTCAATACATCGATGTCCAGCGTAACTATCTACAAGGGTGTATTGGTGCCTCGGTCACCGGATGGTCGCGTTTTGACAGTCTACTTCTCAATTCCGACGCAAAACTGACTGTTAATTTTATTCCTCCCATCCTCTCAATGACGATGAAACACATTCAGCGATGCTCTTCAGTACATGGTGTTGACGCAGAATTATCTTCAAACATCTATTACTGCCTGGGTCTGTTCTGTGAGTAAAGATTCGTGAATCGGCAAATTGCGTTGTGATTCAATACATTGGACACCAGCCGACTTATCTCCGACGTTCTAATGCTGCCTCGATCACCAGATGGATGTACAATTTGGCAGTCAAGTTTCTTGTCTCCGTCCCAAAACTCACATTTAATTCTTACCGTCAGATTGTGGTATTGACGATGGAACACACAAATAGCGTCGCGATTCAATACATCGATGTCTAGCGAAACTATCTACAAGGGTCTATTGGTGACTCGGTCGTCGGATGGTCGCGTTTTGTCTGTCTAGTTTTCAAATCCGACGCAAAACTGACAGTTATTTTTATCTCCTCCCATCCTCTCAATTACGATGGAACACACATACAGCGAAAGTTTTCAGAACATCGTCATCCAGCAGATTTATCTCCTAGCTTCAATTACTGCCTGGGTCACCACATGATCGTTCTCCTGCGAGTAAAGTTTCGCGAATCCGACGAAAATTTGCCAGTTAATTGCGACATTTCCACCATCCTAATGACGATGAAACACAGAAATTGCGTCGCGATACAAAACATTGGTCACTAGCCAACTAATCTCCTAGGGTCGCGATTTGTCATCTAGTTTTCAAATCCGACGCAAAACTGACAGTTAATTTTATTCCTCCCATCCTCTCAATGACGATGGAACACATTCTGCGATGTTCTTCAGTACATCGTCTTGAGGCAGAATTATCTTTAAACATCTATTACTGCCTGGGTCTGTTCTGTGAGAAAACTTTCGCGAATCCGAAGTAAAATTGACAATTTATTGCGACATTCCCGCCCTGCTAATGACGATAGAACACACAAATTGCGTTGGGATTCAATACATTGGACTTTACTCGCAGGAGAACGGCCATGTGGTTACCCAGGCAGTAATGGATGCTTGGAGATAAATCTGCTGGAAGACGATGTTCTGAAAACCATCGCAGTATGTGTGTTCCATCGTAATTGAGAGGATGGCAGGTATAAAATTAACTGTCAGTTTTTCGTCGGATTTGAAAACTAGACTAACAAAACGCGACCATCCGGTGACCGAGGCACCAATAGACCCTTGTAGATACTTACGCTAGACATCGATGTATTGAATCGCGACGCTATTTGTGTGTTACATCGTCAATACCACGATCTGACGGTAAGAATTAAGTGTGAGTTTTGAGACGGAGACAAGAAACTTGACTGCCAAATTGTACATCCATCTGGTGATCGAGGCAGCATAAGAACGTGTGAGATTAGTCGGCTGGTGTAAAATGTATTGAATCGCGACGCAATTTGTGTGTTTTATCGTTATTAGGGAGGCGGGAATGTCGCAATAATTTTCGGATTCGCGAAACTTTTTTCACAGAAGAACTGACCGAGGCAGTAATAGATGTTTGGAGATAATTCTGCTGCAAGACAATGTAGTGAAGAGCAACGCAGAATGTGTTCCATCGTTATTGAGGTGATGGGAGGAATAAAATTATCTGTCAGTTTTGCGTCGGATTTGAAAACTAGATGACCAAAGCATAACGCGACCATCCGGTGACCGAGGCACCACTAGACCCTTGTAGATAGTTACGCTGGACATCGATGTATTGATTCGCGAAGCTATTTGTGTGTTCCATCGTCAATACCAGGATCTGACGGTAAGAATTAACTGTGGTTTTGAGACGGAGACAAGATACTTGACTGCCAAACTGTACATCCATCTGGTGATCGATGCAGCATAAGAACGTGTGAGATTAGTCGGCTGGTGTCCAATGTATTGAATCGCGACGCAATTTGTGTGTTCTATCGTCATTAGGAAGGCGGGAATTCGCAATAATTTTCGGATTCGCGAAACGTTTCTCACAGAAGAACTGACCGAGGCAGTAATAGATGTTTGGAGATAATTCTGCTGCAAGACAATGTAGTGAAGAGCATCGCAGAATGTGTTCCATCGTTATTGAGATGATGGGAGGAATAAAATTATCTGTCAGTTTTGCGTCGGATTTGAAAACTAGATGACAAAAGCAAAACGCGACCATCCGGTGACCGAGGTACCAGTAGACCCTTGTAGATAGTTACGCTGGACATCGATGTATTGAATCGCGACGCTATTTGTGTGTTCCATCGTCAATACCAGGATCTGACGGTAAGAATTAACTGTGAGTTATGAGAGGGAGAAGAGAAACTTGATTGCTGAAGAGTACGTCCATCTGGTATGAGGCAGCGTTAGACCCTCGGAGATATGTCGGGTAATGCCAATGTATTGAATCGCGACGCAATTTCTGTGTTGCAACGTCATTAGGAAGGCGGAAATATCGCAATAAATTGTCAATTCTACTTCGGATTCGCGAAACTTTACTCACAGGAGAAAAGACCCAGGCAGTAATAGATGTTTGAAGATAATTCTGCTGCAAGACGATGTACTGAAGAGCATCGCAGAATGTGTTCCATCGTCATTGAGAGGATGGCATGAATAAAATTAACTGTCAGTTTTGAATCGGTTTTGAAAACTACATGGCAAAACGCGACCATCTGGTGACCGAGGCACCAATAGACCCTTGTAGATAGTTACGCTGCACATCGATGTATTGAATCGCGACGCTATTTTTGTGTTCCCTCGTCAGCACCAGGATATGACGTTAAAAATTAACTGTGAGTTATGAGAGGGAGAAAAGAAACTTGACTGCCAAAGAGTACGTCCATCTGGTATGAGGCATCGTTAGACCCACGGAGATAAGTCGGCTGATGACTAATGTATTGAATCGCGACACAATTTCTGTGTTGCAACGTCATTAGGAAGGCGGAAATATCGCAATAAATTGTCAATTCTACTTCGGATTCGCGAAACTTTACTCACAGGAGAAAAGACCCAGGCAGTAATAGATGTTTGAAGATAATTCTGCTGCAAGACGATGTACTGAAGAGCATCGCAGAATGTGTTCCATCGTCATTGAGAGGATGGCATGAATAAAATTAACTGTCAGTTTTGAATCGGTTTTGAAAACTAGATGGCAAAACGAAACCATCTGGTGACCGAGGCACCAATAGACCCTTGTAGATAGTTACGCTGCACATCGATGTATTGAATCGCGACGCTATTTTTGTGTTCCCTCGTCAGCACCAGGATCTGACGTTAAAAATTAACTGTGACTTATGAGAGGGAGAAGAGAGACTTGACTGCCAAACAGTACGTCCATCTGGTATGAGGCATCGTTAGACCCTCGGAGATAAGTCGTCTAGTGACCAATTTATTGAATCGCGACGCATTTTCTGTGTTGCAACGTCATTAGGATGGTGGGAATGTCGCAATTAACTGTCAAATTTGCGTCGGATTCCCGAAATTTTACTCGCAGGAGAACGATAATGTGGTGACCCAGGCAGTAATAGATGCTTGGATATAAATCTGCTGGAAGACGATGTTCTGAAAACCATCGCATTATGTGTGTTCCATTGTTATTGAGAAGATGGGAGGAATAAAATTAACTGTCAGTTTTGCGTCGGATTTGAAAACTACACTGACAAAACGCGACCATCCGGTGACCGAGGCACCAATAGACCCTTGTAGATAGTTACGCTGGACATCGAAGTATTGAACCGCGACGCTATTTGTGTGTTCCATCGGCAATACCAGGACCTGACGGTAAGAATTAACTGTGAGTTATGAGAGGGAGAAAAGAAACTTGACAGCCAAAGAGTACGTCCATCTGGTATGAGGCATCGTTAGACCCACGGAGATAAGACGGCTGGTGACTAATGTATTGAATCGCGACGCAATTTCTGTGTTGCATCGTCATCAGGATATTGGGAATGTCGCAATTAACTGTCAAATTTGCGTCGGATTCACGAAATTTTACTCGCAGGAGTACGATCGTGTGGTGACCCAGTCAGTAATACATGCTTGGAGATAAATCTGCTGGAAGACGATGTTCTGAAAACCATTGCAGTATGTGTGTTCCATCGTAATTGAGAGGATGGGAGGAATAAAAATAACTGTCAGTTTTGCGTCGGATTTGAAAACTAGACTAACAAAACGCGACCATCCGGTGACCAAGGCAGCAATAGACCCTTGTAGATAGTTACGCTAGACATCCATGTATTGAATCGCGACCCTATTTGTGTGTTCCATCGTCAATACCAGGATCTGACGGCAAGAATTAACTGTGGTTTTGAGACGGAGACAAGATACTTGTCTGCCAAACTGTACATCCATCTGGTGATCGATGCAGCATAAGAACCTGTGAGATTAGTCGGCTGGTGTCCAATGTATTGAATCGCGACGCAATTTGTGTGTTCTATCGTCATTAGGAAGGCGGGAATTCGCAATAATTTTCGGATTCGCGAAACGTTTCTCACAGAAGAACTGACCGAGGCAGTAATAGATGTTTGGAGATAATTCTGCTGCAAGACAATGTAGTGAAGAGCATCGCAGAATGTGTTCCATCGTTATTGAGATGATGGGAGGAATAAAATTATCTGTCAGTTTTGCGTCGGATTTGAAAACTAGATGACAAAAGCAAAACGCGACCATCCGGTGACCGAGGTACCAGTAGACCCTTGTAGATAGTTACGCTGGACATCGATGTATTGAATCGCGACGCTATTTGTGTGTTCCATCGTCAATACCAGGATCTGACGGTAAGAATTAACTGTGAGTTATGAGAGGGAGAAGAGAAACTTGATTGCTGAAGAGTACGTCCATTTGGTATGAGGCAGCGTTAGACCCTCGGAGATATGTCGGCTAATGCCAATGTATTGAATCGCGACGCAATTTCTGTGTTGCAACGTCATTAGGAAGGCGGAAATATCGCAATAAATTGTCAATTCTACTTCGGATTCGCGAAACTTTACTCACAGGAGAAAAGACCCAGGCAGTAATAGAAGTTTGAAGATAATTCTGCTGCAAGACGATGTACTGAAGAGCATCGCAGAATGTGTTCCATCGTCATTGAGAGGATGGCATGAATAAAATTAACTGTCAGTTTTGAATCGGTTTTGAAAACTAGATGGCAAAACGCGACCATCTGGTGACCGAGGCACCAATAGACCCTTGTAGATAGTTACGCTGGACATCGATGTATTGAATCGCGACGCTATTTGTGTGTTCCATCGTCAATACAAGGATCTGACGGTAAGAATTAACTGTGAGTTATGAGAGGGAGAAGAGAATCTTGACTGCCAAAGAATACGTCCATCTGGTATGAGGCATCGTTAGGCCCACGTAGATAAGTCGGCTGGTGACCAATGTATTGAATCGAGACGCAATTTCTGTGTTGCAACGTCATTAGGATGGTGGGAATATCGCAATTAACTGTCAAATTTGCGTCGGATTCCCGAAACTTTACTCGCAGGAGAACGGCCATGTGGTGACCCAGGCATGCTTGGAGATTAAAGTGCTGGAAGACGATGTTCTGAAAACCATCGCAGTATGTATGTTCCATCGTCATTGAGGGGATGGGCGGAATAAAATTAACTTTCAGTTTTGCGTCGGATTGGAAAACTAGATGACAAAACGCGACCATCCGGTGACCGAGGCACCAATAGACCCTTGTAGACAGCTACGCTAGACATCGATGTATTGATTCGCGACGCTATTTGTGTGTTCCATCGTCAATACCAGGATCTGACGGTAAGAATTAACTGTGAGTTTTGAGACGAAGACAAGAAACTTGACTGCCAAATTGTACATCCATTTGGTGATCGATGCAGCATTAGAACGTCGGAGATAAGTCGGCTGGTGTCCAATGTATTGAATCACAACGCAATTTGTGTGTTCTATCGTCATTAGCAGGGCGGGAATGTCGCAATAAATTGTCAATTTTACTTCGGATTCGCGAAAGTTTACTCACAGAACAGACCCAGGCAGTAATAGATGTTTGAAGATAATTCTGGCTCAAGACGATGTACTGAAGAACATCGCAGAATGTGTTCCATCGTCATTGAGAGGATGGGAGGAATAAAATTAACTGTCAGTTTTGCGTCGGATTTGAAAACTAGATGACAAATCGCGACCCTAGGAGATTAGTTGGCTAGTGACCAATGTTTTGTATCGCGACGCAATTTCTGTGTTTCATCGTCATTAGGAATCGTTATTAGGAAGGCGGGAATGTCGCAATAATTTTCGGATTCGCGAAACTTTTTTCACAGAAGAACTGACCGAGGCAGTAATAGATGTTTGGAGATAATTCTGCTGCAAGACAATGTACTGAAGAGCATCGCAGAATGTGTTCCATCGTTATTGAGGTGATGGGAGGAATAAAATTATCTGTCAGTTTTGCGTCGGATTTGAAAACTAGATGAAAAAAGCATAACGCGACCATCCGGTGACCGAGGCACCACTAGACCCTTGTAGATAGTTACGCTGGACATCGATGTATTGATTCGCGAAGCTATTTGTGTGTTCCATCGTCAATACCAGGATCTGACGGTAAGAATTAACTGTGGTTTTGAGACGGAGACAAGATACTTGACTGCCAAACTGTACATCCATCTGGTGATCGATGCAGCATAAGAACGTGTGAGATTAGTCGGCTGGTGTCCAATGTATTGAATCGCGACGCAATTTGTGTGTTCTATCGTCATTAGGAAGGCGGGAATTCGCAATAATTTTCGGGTTCGCGAAACGTTTCTCACAGAAGAACTGACCGAGGCAGTAATAGATGTTTGGAGATAATTCTGCTGCAAGACAATGTAGTGAAGAGCATCGCAGAATGTGTTCCATCGTTATTGAGATGATGGGAGGAATGAAATTATCTGTCAGTTTTGCGTCGGATTTGAAAACTAGATGACAAAAGCAAAACGCGACCATCCGGTGACCGAGGTACCAGTAGACCCTTGTAGATAGTTACGCTGCACATCGATGTATTGAATCGCGACTCTATTTGTGTGTTCCATCGTCAATACCAGGATCTGACGGTAAGAATTAACTGTGAGTTATGAGAGGGAGAAGAGAAACTTGATTGCTGAAGAGTACGTCCATCTGGTATGAGGCAGCGTTAGACCCTCGGAGATATGTCGGCTAATGCCAATGTATTGAATCGCGACGCAATTTCTGTGTTGCAACGTCATTAGGAAGGCGGAAATATCGCAATAAATTGTCAATTCTACTTCGGATTCGCGAAACTTTACTCACAAGAGAAAAGACCCAGGCAGTAACAGATGTTTGAAGATAATTCTGGTGCAAGACGATGTACTGAAGAGCATCGCAGAATGTGTTCCATCGTCATTGAGAGGATGGCATGAATAAAATTAACTGTCAGTTTTGAATCGGTTTTGAAAACTAGATGGCAAAACGCGACCATCTGGTGACCGAGGCACCAATAGACCCTTGTAGATAGTTACGCTGCACATCGATGTATTGAATCGCGACGCTATTTTTGTGTTCCCTCGTCAGCACCAGGATCTGACGTTAAAAATTAACTGTGAGTTATGAGAGGGAGAAAAGAAACTTGACTGCCAAAGAGTACGTCCATCTGGTATGAGGCATCGTTAGACCCACTGAGATAAGTCGGCTGATGACTAATGTATTGAATCGCGACACAATTTCTGTGTTGCAACGTCATTAGGAAGGCGGAAATATCGCAATAAATTGTCAATTCTACTTCGGATTCGCGAAACTTTACTCACAGGAGAAAAGACCCAGGCAGTAATAGATGTTTGAAGATAATTCTGCTGCAAGACGATGTACTGAAGAGCATCGCAGAACGTGTTCCATCGTCATTGAGAGGATGGCATGAATAAAATTAACTGTCAGTTTTGAATCGGTTTTGAAAACTAGATGGCAAAACGCGACCATCTGGTGACCGAGGCACCAATAGACCATTGTAGATAGTTACGCTGCACATCGATGTATTGAATCGCGACGCTATTTTTGTGTTCCCTCGTCAGCACCAGGATCTGACGTTAAAAATTAACTGTGACTTATGAGAGGGAGAAGAGAGACTTGACTGCCATACAGTACGTCCATCTGGTATGAGGCATCGTTAGACCCTCGGAGATAAATCGTCTAGTGACCAATTTACTGAATCGCGACGCATTTTCTGTGTTGCAACGTCATTAGGATATTGGGAATGTCGCAATTAACTGTCAAATTTGCGTCGGATTCACGAAATTTTACTCGCAGGAGTACGATCGTGTGGTGACCCAGTCAGTAATACATGCTTGGAGATAAATCTGCTGGAAGACGATGTTCTGAAAACCATTGCAGTATGTGTGTTCCATCGTAATTGAGAGGATGGGAGGAATAAAAATAACTGTCAGTTTTGCGTCGGATTTGAAAACTAGACTAACAAAACGCGACCATCCGGTGACCAAGGCAGCAATAGACCCTTGTAGATAGTTACGCTGGACATCGATGTATTGATTCGCGAAGCTATTTGTGTGTTCCATCGTCAATACCAGGATCTGACGGTAAGAATTAACTGTGGTTTTGAGACGGAGACAAGATACTTGACTGCCAAACTGTACATCCATCTGGTGATCGATGCAGCATAAGAACGTGTGAGATTAGTCGGCTGGTGTCCAATGTATTGAATCGCGACGCAATTTGTGTGTTCTATCGTCATTAGGAAGGCGGGAATTCGCAATAATTTTCGGATTCGCGAAACGTTTCTCACAGAAGAACTGACCGAGGCAGTAATAGATGTTTGGAGATAATTCTGCTGCAAGACAATGTAGTGAAGAGCATCGCAGAATGTGTTCCATCGTTATTGAGATGATGGGAGGAATAAGATTATCTGTCAGTTTTGCGTCGGATTTGAAAACTAGATGACAAAAGCAAAACGCGACCATCCGGTGACCGAGGTACCAGTAGACCCTTGTAGATAGTTACGCTGGACATCGATGTATTGAATCGCGACGCTATTTGTGTGTTCCATCGTCAATACCAGGATCTGACGGTAAGAATTAACTGTGAGTTATGAGAGGGAGAAGAGAAACTTGATTGCTGAAGAGTACGTCCATCTGGTATGAGGCAGCGTTAGACCCTCGGAGATATGTCGGCTAATGCCAATGTATTGAATCGCGACGCAATTTCTGTGTTGCAACGTCATTAGGAAGGCGGAAATATCGCAATAAATTGTCAATTCTACTTCGGATTCGCGAAACTTTACTCACAGGAGAAAAGACCCAGGCAGTAATAGATGTTTGAAGATAATTCTGCTGCAAGACGATGTACTGAAGAGCATCGCAGAATGTGTTCCATCGTCATTGAGAGGATGGCATGAATAAAATTAACTGTCAGTTTTGAATCGGTTTTGAAAACTAGATGGCAAAACGCGACCATCTGGTGACCGAGGCACCAATAGACCATTGTAGATAGTTACGCTGCACATCGATGTATTGAATCGCGACGCTATTTTTGTGTTCCCTCGTCAGCACCAGGATCTGACGTTAAAAATTAACTGTGACTTATGAGAGGGAGAAGAGAGACTTGACTGCCAAACAGTACGTCCATCTGGTATGAGGCATCGTTAGACCCTCGGAGATAAGTCGTCTAGTGACCAATTTATTGAATCGCGACGCATTTTCTGTGTTGCAACGTCATTAGAATGGTGGGAATGTCGCAATTAACTGTCAAATTTGCGTCGGATTCCCGAAATTTTACTCGCAGGAGAACGATAATGTGGTGACCCAGGCAGTAATAGATGCTTGGAGATAAATCTGCTGGAAGACGATGTTCTGAAAACCATCGCATTGTGTGTGTTCCATCGTAATTGAGAGGATGGGAGGAATAAAAATAACTGTCAGTTTTGCGTAGGATTTGAAAACTAGACTAACAAAACGCGACCATCCGGTGACCAAGGCAGCAATAGACCCTTGTAGATAGTTACGCTAGACATCCATGTATTGAATCGCGACCCTATTTGTGTGTTCCATCGTCAATACCAGGATGTGACGGTAAGAATTAACTGTGGTTTTGAGACGGAGACAAGATACTTGACTGCCAAACTGTACATCCATCTGGTGATCGATGCAGCATTAGAACTTCGGAGGTAAGTCGGCTGATGTCCAATGTATTCAATCCCGATGCAATTTGTGTGTTCTATCGTCATTAGGAGGGCGGGAATGTCGCAATAAATTGTCAATTTTACTTCGAATTCGCGAAACTTTACTCACGGGTGAACACACCCAAGCAGTAATAGATGCTTGAAGATAATTCTACCTCAAGACGATGTACTGAAGAGCATCGCAGAATGTGTTCCATCGTCATTGAGAGGAAGGGAGAAATAAAATTAACTGTCAGTTTTGTGACGGATTTGAAAACTAGATGACAAAACATGACCACCCATTGACCGAGGCACCAATAGACCCTTGTAGATAGTTACGTTGGACATCGACGTATTGAATCGCGACGCTATTTGTGTGTTCCATTGTCAATACCATAATCAGACCCTAAGAATTAACTGTGAGTTATGAGATTGAGAAAAGAAACTTGATTGCCAAAGTCTACGTCCATCTGGTATGAGGCAGCGTTAGACACTCGGAGATAAGTCGGCTGGTGACCAGTGCAATGAATCGCGACGCAATTTCTTTGTTGCATCGCCATTAGGATGGTGGGAACGTCGCAATTAACTGTCAAATTTGCGTCGGATTCCCGAAACTCTACTCGTAGGACAACGACCATGTGGTTACCCAGGCAGTAATGATTGCTTGGAGATAAATCTGCTGGAAGACGTTGTTCTGAAAACCATCGCAGTATGTGTGTTCCATCGTAATTTTGAGGATGGGAGGAATAAAATTAACTGTCAGTTTGCGTCGGATTTGAAAACTAGACTGACAAAGCGCGAACATCCGGTGACCGAGGCAGCAATAGACCCTTGTAGATAGTTACGCTAGACATCGATGTATTGAATCGCGACGCTATTTGTGTGTTCCATCGTCAATACCATTAAGTGACGGTAAGAGTTAACTGTGAGTTATGAGACAGAGACAAGAAACTTGACTGCCAAAGAGTACGTCTATCTGGTGATGGGGCAGCGTTAGACCCTCGGAGATAATCGGCTGGTGACCAATGGATTGAATCGCGACGAAATTTGTGTATTGCTTCGTCATTAATAGGGTGGTAACGTCTAAATTAACTGTCAGATTTACGTCGGATTCCCGAATCTTTCTCACAGGAGAACGATCAATTGGTGTCCAAGGCAGCAATGGATGCTTTTAGAACATTCTGCTGCAGTGCGATGTTTTGAATCGCATCGCAGTATGTGTGTTCCATCGTCATTGAGAGGTTGGGAGGATTACAATTGATTGTCAGTTTCGCGTCGGAATCGAAAACTAGACTGACAAAACATTACTATCCGGTGACTGAGGCACCGATAAACCCATGTTGATAAGTCGCCTCAATCGTGCGCTATTTGTGTGATCTATCGTCAATACCACAATCGGACGTTAGGAATTAACTGTGATATATGAGACGGAGACAAGAAACTTGACTGCCAAAGAGTACGTCCATCTGGTGATGAGTCAGTGTTAGACCCTCTTGAGTGCCAAGAGTACGACCTTCTAGTCGCCGATTCAGTGTTATAACTTCTGAGATAAGTGTGCTGGGGACAAATGTATTGAATCGCGTCGAAATTGGTTTGTTCCATCGTCAGTATGATGGTGGTATCGTCGCAAGTAAGTGTCAGTTTGGCGCCAGATTCCTATAACTTTACTCGCAGGAGAACCAACATGTGGTGACTCAGGCAGTAATAGACTCTTGGAGATAATTCTGCTGCAAGAAGATGAATTGAGTCTCATCTACATCTACATCTACATCCAACCTCCGCAAGCCACCTGACGGTGTGTGGCAGTTTGTACCCTAAGTACCTCTATCGGTTCTCCCTTCTATTCCAGTCTCGTATAGGAAGGATTGTCGGTATGCTTCTGTGTGGGCGCTATTTCTGTGTTCCATCGTCAATAACGGGATGGGACGGTAAGAATTAACTGTGAGGTTCGAGACGGACACAAGAAACTTGACTGCCAAAGAATACGTCTATCTGATGATGGAGGCAGCGTTATACCCTCGGAGATAAGTCAGCTGGGGGTCAATGTATTGAATCGCGACGCAACTTGTGTATGGCATTGTCATTACGCGGGCGGGAACGTCGTAATCAACTGTCAATTTTGCGTCTGATTAGTCAAAGTAGACTCTCAGGAAAACGACAATCAAGGTGATCGAGGCACCAATAGACGCTTGTAGATAAGTTGGCTGGAGTTCGAAGTATTGAATCGTGACGCTATTTGTGTGTTACACGGTGAATACCAGGATGGGACGAAAAGAATTAATGGTGAGTTTAGAGACGGAGACAAGTAACTTGACTGCCAAAGTGTACCACCATCTGGTGATCGAGGCATCGTTAGACCGCCGGAGATAAGGCGGCTGGTGACCAATGTATTGAATTACCACGCAATTTGTGTGTTACATTGCCATTAGGAGAGGGGGGAAGGTCGAGAAACTTTACTCACGCGGGACCGATCATGAGGTGACCCACACAGTAATGGATGCTTGTTGACGATTCTGCTGCAAGACGATGTATTGAATCGCGTTGCTGTATGTGTGTTCCATCGTCATTGAGATGGTGGTGACGTCGCAATGAACTGTCAGATTTGCGTCGGATTCCCGAAACTTTACTTGCACGAGAACGATCATGTGGTGACCGAGGCAGTAGCAGATGCTTGGAGAAAATTCTGCAGCAATACGATCTATTGAATAGCTTAGCAGTTTGTGTGTTCCATCTTAATTGAAAGGGTGGGAGGAATACATTAAATGTCAGTTTTACGTCGGATACGACATTAGATTTTCAGGAAAACGACTATCAAGGTGACTGAAGTACCAATAGACCCTTGTAGATATGTCGGCTGGATTTCGATGTATTGAATCGCGACGCTATTTGTGCGTTCCATCGTCAATACAAGGATCTGAAGGTAAGAATAAACTGTGAGTTTTGAGACGGAGACAAGAAACTTGACAGCCGAATTGTACATCCATCTGGTGATCGAGGCAGCGTTAGACCCTCGGAGATAGGTCGTCTGCGGACCAGCTATTGAATCGCGACGCACTTTGTGTGTTGCATCGATATTAGGAAGGCGGAAACGTCGCAATTAATTGTCAGTTTTGCGTCGGATTCGAGAAACTTTACTCACAGGAGAACGATCGTGTGGTGACCCAGGCAGTTATAGATGCTTAGAGATAATTCTGATGCAAGACGATGTATTGCATCTCGTCGCAATATGTATGTTCCATCTTAATTTAGAGTGTGGGAGGAATACAATTAAATGTCAGTTTTGCGTCGGTTTCGACAAACTAGGCTCTCATCAAAAAGACTATCAAGGGTTACCGAGGCACCAATAATAGACCCTTGTAGATTATTCGGCTGTAGTTCGATGTATGAATCGCGACGCCGTCTGTGTGTTCCATCGTCAATACTAGGATAGGGGACCGTAAGAATTAACTGTGAGTTTTGAAACGGTGACAAGAAACTTGAAAGCCAATGAGAACGACCATCTGTTGATCGAGGCAGCGTTGGAACCTCGGAGATAAATCGGCTGGTGACCAATATATTGAATCGCGATGCAATTTCTGTGTTGCATCGTGATTAGGATGGTGGGAATATCGCAATTAACTGTCAGTTTTCCGTCGGGTCGCGACTTTACTCACAGGAGAACGATCATGTAGTGACCGAGGAAGTAATAGATGCTTGGATATAATTCCGTTGGAAGGCGAATTATTGAACCGCCTCGCAATATGGGTGTTCTATCCTCATTGAGAGAATGGAAGGATTATAATTTTTTTTTCAGTATTGTGTCGGATTCGACAAACTAGACTTACATTAAAAAGTCAATCAAATTCCCGAGATAGCAATAGGCCCTTGTTGATAAGTCGGCTAGAGATCAATGTATAGAAGCGCGAAGCAATTTGTGTGTTGCATCTTCATTAGGAATTCGGGAATGACGCAATTAACTGTCAATTTTGTTTCGGATACGCGAATCTTTACTCACAGGACAACGATCATGGTGTGACCCAGGCAGTAATAGATGTTTGGAGATAATTTTGCTGCAAGACGATGTACAGAAGAGCATCGCAGAATGTGTTCCATTGACATTGAGAGGATGGGAGGAATTAAATAAATTGTCAGTTTTGCGTCGGATTTTAAAACTAGACTGACAAAACGCGAACATCCGGTGACCGAGGCACTAATAGACCCTTGTAGATAGTTACGCTAGACATCGATGTATAGAATCGCGACGCTATTTTCATGTTCCATCGTCAATACCAGGATCTGTCGGTAAGAATTAACTGTGAGTTATGAGACGGAGACAAGAAACTTGACTGCCAAAGAGTACGACCATCTGGTGATCGCGGCAGCGTTAGACGCTCGGAGATAAGTCGGCTGGAGATCGATGTATTGAATCGCGACGCAATTTGTGTGTTGCATCGTAATTACGAGGACGGCAATGTCGCAATTAACTGTCAATTTTGTTTCGGATTTGCGAAACATTACTCACAGGAGAACGATCGTGTGGTGACCCAGGCAGTTATAGATGCTTAGAGATAATTCTGATGCAAGACGATGTATTGCATCGCGTCGCAATATGTATGTTCCATCTTAATTGAGAGGGTGGCAGGAATACAATTAAATGTCAGTTTTACGTCGGATTCGACAAACTAGACTCTCAGGAAAACTGCTATCAAGGTGACCGAAGCTCCAATAGACCATTGTAGATAAGTCGGCTGGATTTCCATGTATTGAATCGCGCCGAAATTTGTGTGTTCCACAGTCATTAAGAGGGTCGTAACGTCGCAATTAACAGTCAGATTTGCGTCGGATTCCCGAGTCTTTACTCGCAGGTGAACGATCATGTGGTGACCCACGCAGTAATAGATGCTTGGAGATAATTCTGCTGGAAGACGATGTATTGAATCGCATCGCAATACTGGTGTTCCATCGTCAGTGAGAGGATGGGTTTATTACAAGTAACTGTCAGTTTTACGACTGATTCGAGAAACTAGAATGACAAAAAACGATTATCCGGCTACCGAGACACCAATAGACGATTGTATATATGTCGTCTTGAGTTGTAAGTAGTGAATCGCGACGCTATTTGTGTGTTCCATCGTCAATACCAGGATCTGACAGTAAGAATTAACTGTGAGTTTTGAGACGTCAACAAAAAACTAGTCTGCCAAATTGAACATCCATCTGGTGATAGAGACACCGTTAGAACGTCGGAGATAAGTCGGCTGGTGTCCAATGAATTGAATCACGACGTAATTTGTGTGTTCTATCGTCATTAGGTGGGTGGGAATGTCGCAATAAATTGTCAATTTTACTTCGCATTCTAGAAACTTTACTCGCAGAAGAACGACACAGGAAGTCATAGATGCATGGAGATAATACTGGTGGAAGACGATGTATTGAATCGCACCTCAATATGGGTGCTCCATCGTCAGTGAGAGGATGGGAGGATTACAAGTAACTGTCATTTTTCGTCGAATTCGAGAAACTAGATTGACAGCAAACGACTATGTGGAGACCAAGGCACCAATAGACCCTTGTAGATAAGTCGCCTGCATCACAACGCTATTTGTGTGTTCCATCGTCAATACCGGGATGGGACAGTAAAAAATAACCTTGAGGTTTTGGACGGAGACAAGAAACTTGACTGCCAAGGAGTACGTCCATCAGGTGATCGAGGCAACGATATCCCTCTTGGTTAAGTCGGCTGCGGACCAATGTATTGAATCGCGACGCAATTTGTTGTTGCATCGTCATTAGGAGGGCGGGAACGTTGCAATTAACTGTCAGTTTTGCCTCGGATTCGCTACTTGACTCACACTCATGTGGTGACCAAGGAAGTAATAGATACTTGGAGATAATTTTGTTGGAAGAGGATGTACTGTAGAGCATCGCAGAACGTGTTCCATCGTCATTGAGAGGATGGGAGGAATAAAATTAACTGTCGGTTTTGCGTCGGATTTGAAAACTAGACTGACAAAACGCGACCATCCTGTGACCAAGGGACCAATAGACCCTTGTAGATAGTTACGCTAGACATCGATTTATTGAATCGCAACGCTATTTGTGTGTTGCATCGTCTAATAAAAGGATGGGACGGCAAGAATTAAGTGTGAGTTTTCAGACGAAGTCAAGACACTTGACTGGCAGAGAGTACGTCCATCTGGTGATGAGGCAGCGTTAGACCCTAGGAGATAATTCGGCTGGTTACCAATGGAATGATTCACGGCGAAAGTTGTGTTCCATCATCATTAAGCGGGTGATAACACCGCAATTAACTGTCAGATTTACGTCGGATTCCCGAAACTTTACTCACAGGAGAACGATCATGTGGTGACCCAGGCAGTAAAGGATGCTTGGAGATAATTTAGCTGCAAGACGATGTATTGAATCGCATCGCAGTATGTGTGTTCCATCGTTTTCGAGCGGTTGGGAGGGTTACAATTGACTGTTAGTTTCCCGTCGGAATGGGTAACTAGACTGACAAAACGGTACCATATGCTGACCGAGGCACCAATAGAGCCTTGTGGATAAGTCTGCTGGAGTTCGATGTATTGAATAGCGACGCTACTTCTGTGTTCCATCGTCAATACCAGGATCTGTCGGTAAGATTTAACTGTGAGTTATGAGACGGAAACAAGAAACCTGACTGCCAAAGAGTACGTCTATCTGGTGATGAGGCAGCGTTCGACCCTCGGAGATAAGTCGGCTGCGGACTAATTTATTGAATCGCGACGCAGTTTCTGTGTTGCATCGTCTTTAGGATGTGGGAATGTCGGAATTAACTGCCAGTTTTGGGTCGGATTCCCGAAACTTTACTCACAGGAGAACGATCATGTGGTGTCCTAGGCCGTAATAGATGATTGGAGGTAATTCTGCTGGAAGACGTATTGAATCGCGACGCTATTTGTGTGTTACCTTGTCAATACCAGGATCGGGCAGTAAGAATTAACTGAGTTATGAGATGGAGACAAGAAAAATGAATGCAAAGAGTGCGTCTATCTGCTGATGGAGGCAGCGTTAGAGCCTCGGAGATAAGTCGGCTGGGGAACAATGTATTGAATCGCGACGAAATTTGTGTGTGGCATCGTCATTAGGAGGGAGGGAACTAACCGCCAGTTTTGCGTCGGATTCGAGAAACTTTACTCTCAGGAAAACGATCATGCGGCGATCGAGGCAGTAATGGATGCTTTCTAGTTAAATCTGCTGGAAGACGATGTATTGAATCGTATCGCTATATAGGTGTTCCATAGTCATCGAGAGGATGGGAGGATTACAATTAACTGTCAGTTTTACGTCTGATTCAACAAACTAGATTGACAATGAACGACTATCCGCTACCTTCTGCTGACCGAGGCACCAATAGACCCTTGTAGATACGTCGTTTGGAGTTCGATGTAGTGAATTGCGACGCTATTTGTGTGTTCCATCGTCAATACCAAGATCTGACGGTAAGAATTAACGGTGAGTTAGGAGGGCGGGAATGTCGCAATTAATTGTACTTTCATCACCGTCGAAAGACTTGCACCAGGCGAACGGTCTACCTGACGGGAGGCCCTCGTCACGCGACATTTGATTTTGACTGTTTTGCATCGGATTCCTAAAACTTTACTCGCAGGAGAACGATCATGTGGTGACCCAGGCAGTAATAGGTGCTTGGAGATAATTCTGCTTGAAGACGATGTGCTAAATGGCTACGCCGTATGACTGTTCTATCGTCAATGAGTGAATGTGAGGATTATTATTAACTGCCAGTTTGCGTCGGATTCGAGAAACTAGACACACATGGAAACAACCATCCGTTACGAGGAACCAATAGACCGTTGTAGATCAGTTGGCTGGAAATGACGTATTGATCGCGACGCCATTTGTGTGTTGCATCGTAATTAGGATTGCGGGAATATCACAATTAATTGCCAATTTTGCGTCGGATTCCCGAAACGTAACTCGCAGGAGAACGATCATATAGTGACCCTGGCAGTAATAGATGCGTCGAGATAATTCTGCTGGAAGACGATGGATGTATTGAATCGCGTAGCAATATGTATGTTCCATCTTAATGAGAGGGTAGGAGGAATACAATTAAATGTCAGGTTTACGTCGGATACGACAAACTAGACTCTCAGGAAAACGACTACAAGGTGACCGAGGCACCAATAAACCTTTGTAGATATGTCGGCTGGATTTCGTTGTATTGATCGCGACGCTTGTTGTGTGTTCCATCGTCAATACCAGGATCTGACGGTAAGAATTAAATGTATGGTTCGAGACGGAGACAAAAAACTTTACTGCCAAAGAGTACGTCCATCGGGTGATCGACGCAGCGTCAGACCTACGGAGATAAGTCGGCTGCGGACCAATGTATTGAATCGCGACGCAATTTCTCTGTTGCATTGTCATTAGGATGGTGGGAATGTCGCAATTATCTGTCAGTTTTGCGTCGGATTCACCAAACATTACTCAAAGGAGAACTATCATGTGGTGACCCGGCAGTAAGAAATGCTTGGAGAAATTCTGGTCGAAGCCGACGAATTGAATCGCGTCGCTATATGTATGTTCCATCTTAATTGAAGGGGTGGGAGGAATACAATTAAATGTCAGTTTTACGTCGGATTCGACAAACTAGACTCTCAGAAAAACGACTATTAAGGTGACAGAAGCACCAAAAGACCCTTGTATATAAGTCGGCAGGATTTCGATGTTTTGAATCGCAACGCTATTTGTGTGTAACATCGTCAATACCAGGATCTAACGGTAAGAATTAATTGTGAGTTATTAGACAGAGACAAGAAACTTGACTGATAAGAGTACGTCTATCTGGTGATGAGGCAGCGTTAGACCCTCGGAGATACGTCGGCTGGTGACCAATGGATTGAATCGCGACGAAATATGTGTGTTCCTTCGTCATTAAAAGGGTGGTAACGTCGCAATAACTGTCAGATTAGTGTCGGATTCCCCAATCTTTATTCGCAGGAGAACGATCATGTGGTGACCCAAGCAGTAATGGATGCTTGGAGATAATTCTGCTGCAAGACGATATATTGAATCGCATCGCAGTATGTGTGATCCACCGTCACCGCGGGGTTGGTAGGATTACAATTGACTGTTAGTTTCCCGTCGGAATCGGAAAATAGACTTACATAACGCTACCATATGCTGTCCGAGGCACCAATCGACCCTTGTAGATAAGTCGGTTGGAGTTCGATCTATTGAATAGCGACGCTATTTGTGTGTTCCATCGTCAGTACCAAGATCTGAGGGTAAGAATTAACTGTGAGTTTTTAGACGGAGTCAAGTCACTTGACTGGCAGGAAGGATACCGGGACAAGAAACTTCACTGCCAAAGAGTACGTCCGTCTGGTGATCGAGGCACCGTTAGACTCTCGCAGATAAGTCTGCTGCGGTCCAATGTATTGAATCGCGCCCCAATTTCTGTGTTGCAGCGACATTAGGGGGGCGGGAATGTCGCAATTAATTGTACTTTCATCACCATCGACGCGGAAGTCGCCGAAGAGGTGTCAAATCGAAAGACTTGCACCAGGCGAACGGTCTACCTGACGGGAGGCCCTCATCACACGACATTTGATTTTGACTGTCATTTTTGCATCGGATTCCTAAAATTTTACTCGCAGGAGAACGATCATGTAGTGGCCCTGGCAGTAATAGATGCATCGAGATAATTCTGCTGGAAGACGATGTATTGAATCGCGTAGCAATATTTATGTTCCATCTTAATTTAGAGGGTGGGAGGAATACAATTAAATGTCACTTTTACGTCGGATACGACAAACTAGACCCTCATGAAAACGACTATCAAGGTGACCGAGACACCAATAGACCCTTGTAGATAAGTCTGTTGGATTTCGATGTATTGAATCGCGACGTAAAAATTAATTGTGAATTATGAGACGGAGACAAGAAACTTGTCTGCCAAAGGGTACGTCCATCTGGTGATAGACGCAGCGTTAGGTCCTCGGAGATTGTGTGTTCCATCGTCATTAGGAGAACGGGAATGTTGCAGTAAACTGTCAATTGTGCTTCGGATTCGCGAAATTTTACTCACAAGAGAACGATCATGAGGTGACCCAGGCAGTAATAGATGCTTGGAGGTAATTCTACTGCAAGAAGATGTACAGAAAAGCATCGCAGTATATGTGTTCCATCGTCGTCGAGAGGATGGGTGGATTAAAATTAACTGTCAGTTATACCTCGGATACGAAAAACTAGATTGACGAAAAACCACTATCCGGCGACCGAGGCACCAATAGACACTTGTAGATAAGTCGGCTGGAGTTCGATATATTGAATCGCGACGCTATTTGTGTGTTCGATGGTCAATACCTGGATGCAACGATAAGAATTAACTGCGAGTTTTGAGTCGGAGACTAGTAACCTGACTGCCAAGAGTACGTCCATCTGGTGACCTATTCACTGTTAGACCTTCTGAGATATATCTGCTGGGGCCAATCTATTGAATCGCGACGAAATTTATTTGTTCTATCGTCATGAGGGTATCGTCGCAAATACCGGTCAGTTTTGCGTCCGGTTCACGACTTTACTCACAGGAGCACGATCATGTGGTGATCCAGGAAGTAATAGATGTATGGAGATAATTCTGCTGGAAGACGATGAATTGAATCGCGTCACGCTATGTATAATCCATCTTATGTGAGAGGGTGTGAGGATACTTTTAAATGTCAGTTTTGCGTCTGATTCGACAATGTATACTCTCAGGAAAACGACTATATTGGTGACCGAGGCCCCAATAGACCCATGAAAATAAGTCGGCTGGAATTCGATGTATTGAATCCCGACGCTATTTCCTTGTTCGACTGTCAATTCCAGGATCGGACGGTAAGAATCAACTGTGATTTATGATACGGAGACAAGAAACCTGACTGCAAAGAGTACGTCCAATCTAGTGACCGATTCAGCGTTAGAACTTCTGAGATAAGTCTGCTGGGGTCCAATCTATTGAATCGCGACGGCATTTATTTGTTCCATTATCATGAGGGTATAATCGCAATTAACTGTCAGTTATGCATCCGGTTCATGACATTACTCACAGGAGAACGATCATGTGGTGACCCTGGAAATAATAGACCCTTGTAGATAGTTACGCTAGACAGCGATGTATTGAATCGCGACGCAATTTGTGTGTTCCATCGTCAATACCAGGATCTGACGGTAAGAATTAACAGTGAGTTATGAGAGTGAGAAGAGAAACTTGACTGCCAAAGAGTACGTCCATCTGGTATGAGGCAGCGTTAGACCCTCTGAGGTAAGTCGGCTAGTGACCAATGTATAGAATCGCGACGCAATTTCTGTGTTGCATCGTCATTAGGATGGTGGGAATGTCGCAATTAACTGTCAAATTTGCGTCGGATTCCCGAAACTCGCATGAGAACAATCATGTGGTGACCCAGGCAGAAATAGATGCTTATAGATAAATCTGCTGGAAGACGATGTACTGAAAACCATCGCAGTATGTGTGTTCCACCGTAATTGAGAGTATGGGAGGAATAAAATTAACTGTCAGTTTTGTGTCCGATTTGAAAACTAGACTGACAAAACGCGACCATCCGGTGACCGAGGCACCAATAGACCCTTGTAGATAGTTACGCTAGACATCGATGTATTGATCGCGACGCTATTTGTGTGTTCCATCGCCAATACCAGGATCTCTCGGTAAGAATTAACTGTGCGTTTTGAGACGGAGACAAGAAACTTGACTGCCATAGTGTACACCCATCTGGTCATCGAGGCAGCATTAGAACATAGGAGATAAGTCGGCTGGTGACTAATGTATTGAATCCCGACTCAATTTGTGTGTTCTATCGTTATTAGGAGGCGGGAATGTCGCAGTAAATTGTCAATTTTACTTCGGATTCGCGAAACTTTACTCACAGGAGAACAGACTCAGGCAGTAATAGATGTTTGAAGATAATTCTGCTGCAAGAAGATGTACTGAACAGCATCGCATAATGTCTTCCATCGTCATTGAGATTATGGGAGGGATCAAATTAACTGTCAGTTTTGCGTCGGATTTGAAAACTAGACTGACAAAACGCGACCATCCGGTGACAGAGGCACCAATAGACCCTTGTAGATAGTTACGCTAGACATCGATGTATTGAATCGCGTCGCTATTTGTGTGTTCCATCGTCAATACCAGGATCTGACGGTAAGAATTAACTGTGAGTTTTCAGACGGAGACAAGGAAATTGACTGCCAAATTGTACATCCATCTGGTGATCGAGGCAGCATTAGAACGTCGGAGATAAGTGGGCTGGTGTCCAATGTATTGAATCCCGATGTCATTGGTGTGTTCTATCGTCATTAGGAGGGCGGGAATGTCGCAATAAATTGTCAATTTTACTTCGGATTCGCGAAACTTTACTCACAGGAGAACTGATCCAGGCAGTAATAGATGTTTGAAGATAATTCTGCTGCAAGACGATGTACTGAAGAGCATCACAGAATGTGTTCCATCGTGATTGAGAGTATGGAAGAAATAAAATTAACTGTGAGTTTTGCGTCGTATTTGAAAACTAGACGACAAAAGACAAAACGCGACCATCCGGTGACCGAGGCACCAATAGACCCTTGTAGATAGTTACGCTGGACATCGATGTATTGATTCGCGACGCTATTTGTGTGTTCCATCGTCAATACCAAGAGCTGACGGCAAAAATTAACTGTGAGATATGAGAGGGAGAAAAGAAACTTGACTGCCAAAGAGTACGTCCATCTGGTATGAGGCATCGTTAGACCCACGGAGATAAGTCGGCTATTGACTAATGTATTGAATCGCGATGCAATTTCTGTGTTGCGAAGTTATTAGGGTGGTGGGAATGTCGCAATTAACTGTCAAATTTGCGTTGGATTCCCGAAACTTTACTCGCAGGAGAACGATCATGTGGTGACCCATTCGTGTTCCATCGTCAATACCAGGATCTGACGGTAAGAATTAACTGTGAGTTATGAGAGGGAGAAAGAAACTTGACTGCCAAAGAGTACGTCCACTGGTATGAGGCAGCGTTAGAACCTCGGAGGTAAATCGGCTTGTGACCAGTGTATTGAATCGCGACGTAATTTCTGTGTTGCATCGTCGTTAGGATGGTGGGAATGTCGCAACTAACTGTCAAATTTGCGTCGGTTTCCCGAAACTTTACTCGCAGGGGAACGATCATGTGTTGACCCAGGCAGTAATAGATTCTTGGAGAAAAATCTGCTT
This sequence comes from Schistocerca gregaria, assembly GCF_023897955.1. Classification (NCBI taxonomy): domain Eukaryota; kingdom Metazoa; phylum Arthropoda; class Insecta; order Orthoptera; family Acrididae; genus Schistocerca; species Schistocerca gregaria. Next base: position 1,427,744 of record NW_026061891.1, on the reverse strand, counting down.
TAAGACGATGTTCTGAAAACCATCGCAGTATGTGTGTTCCATCGTAATTGAGAGGATGAGAGGAATAAAATTAACTGTCAATTTTGCGTCTTATTTGAAAACTAGACTGACAAAAGGCGACCATCCGGTGACCGAGGCAGCAATAGACCCATGTAGATAGTTACGCTAGACATCGATGTATTGAATCGCGTCGCTATTTGTATGTTCCATCGTCAATACCAGGATCTGACTGTAAGATTAAACTAGGAGTTTTGAGACGTAGACAAGAAATTTAGGTGCCAAATTGTACATCCATCTGGTGATCGAGGCAGCATTAGAACGTCTGAGATAAGTCGGCTGTTGTCCAATGTATTGGATCCCGACGCAATTTGTGTGTTCTATCGTCATTAGGAGGGCGGGATTGTCGCAATATATTGTCAATTTTACTTCGGATTCGTGAAACTTTACTCACAGGAGAACAGACTCAGGCAGTAATAGATGTTAAAAGATAATTCTGCTGCAATACGATGTACTGAAGAGCATCGCATAATGTGTTCCATCGTCTTGAGATTATGGGAGGAATAAAATTAACTGTCAGTTTGGCGTCGGATTTGAAAACTAGACTAACAAAACGCGACCATCCGGTGACCGAAGCACCAATAGACCCTTGTAGATAGTTACGCTAGAATCGATGTATTGAATTGCACGCTATTTGTGTGTTACATCGTCAATACCAGGATCTGACGGTAAGATTTAACGGTGAGTTTTGAGACGGAGACAAGAAACTTGACTGCCAAATTGTACATCCATCTGGTGATCGAGGCAGCATTAGAACGTCTGAGATAAATCGGCTGGTGTCCAATGTATTGGATCCCGTCGCAATTTGTGTGTTCTATCGTCATTAGGAGGGCTGGATTGTCGCGATAAATTGTCAATTTTACTTCGGATTCGCGAAACTTTACTCACAGGAGTACCGACCCGGGCAGTAATACATGTTGGAAGATAATTCTGCTGCAAGACGATGTACTGAAGAGCATCGCAGAATGTGTTCCTTCGTCATTGAGTGGATGGGAAGAATAAAATTAACTGTCAGTTTTGCGTCGGATTTGAAAACTAGATGACAAAACGCGACCATCCGGTGATCGACTCACCAATAGACCCTTGTAGATAGTTACGCTAGACATCGATGTATTGAATCCTGACGCTATTTGTCATTAGGATGGTGGGAATGTCGGAATTAGCTGTCAAATTTGCGTCGGATTCCCGAAATTTTACTCGCAGGGGAACGACCATGTGGTGACCCAGGCAGTAATAGATGCTTGGAGATAAATCTGCTAGAAGACGATGTTCTGAAAACCATCGCAGTATGTGTGTTCCATCGTAATTGAGAGGATGGGAGGAATAAAATTAACTGTCAGTTTCGCGTCGGATTTGAAAACTAGACTGACAAAACGCGAAGATCAGGTGACCGAGGCACCAATAGACCCTTGTAGATAGTTACGCTAGACACCTATGTATTGAATTGCACGCTATTTGTGTGTTCCATCGTCAATACCAGGATCTGACGGTAAGAGTTAACTGTGAGTTTTGAGACGGAGACAAGAAACTTGACTACCAAATTGTACATCCATCTGGTGATCGAGGCAGCATTAGAACGTCGGAGATGAGTCGGCTGGTGTCCAATGTATTGAATCCAGACGCAATTTGTGTGTTCTCTCGTCATCAGGAGATCGGTAATGTCGCAAAAAATTGTCACTTCTACTTCGGATTCACGAAACTTTACTCACTGGAGAACACACCCAGGCAGGAATAGATGTTTGAAGATAATTCTACTGCAATACGATGTACTGAAGAGCATCGCAGAATGTGTTCCATCGTCATTGAGAGGATGGGAGGAATAAAATTAACTGTCAGTTTTGCGTCGGATTTTAAAACTAGACTGACAAAACGCGACCATCCGGTGACCGAGGCACCAATAGACCCTTCTAGATAAGTCGGCTGGATTTCTATGTATTGAATCACGACGCTATTTGTGTGTTCCATCGTCAGTACCAGGATGGGACGCTAGGAAATAACTGTGAGTTTTGGGACGGAGACAAGGAACTTGACTGCCAAATAGTACGTCCATCGGGTGATCGACGCAGCGTTAGACCTACGGAGATAAGTCGGCTGGTTACTAATGGATTGAATCGCGACGCAATTTCTGTGTTGCATCTTCATTAGGATGGTGGGAATGTCGCAATTAACTGTCAAATTTGTGTCGGATTAGCGGAACTTTACTCGCAGGAGGACGATCATGAGACCCAGGCAGTAATAGATGCTTAGACATAATTCTGCTGGAAGACGATGTATTACATCGCGTCGCAATATGTATGTTTAATCTTAATTGAGGGGGTGGGAGAATACAATTAAATGTCAGTTTTACGTCGGATTCGACAAACTAGACTCTCAGTAAAACGACTATCAAACTGACCGAAGCACCAATAGACCCATGCATATAAGTCGCCTGGATTTCAATTTATTGAATCGCGACGCTTTTTGTGTGTTCCATCGTCAATACCAGGATCTGACGGTAAGAATTAACTTTGAATTATGAGACGGAACAAAAAACTTGACTGCCAAAGAGTACGTCCAACTGGTGATGAAGCAGCGTTACACCCTCGGAGATAAGTCCACTACGGACCAATGTATTAAATCGCGAAACAATTTGTGTATTGCATCGACATTAGGAGGGCGGGAACGCCGCAATTAACTGCCAGTTTTGCGTCGCATACTTTACTCAGAGGAGAACGATCATGTGGTGACCCAGGGAGTAATAGATGCTTGGAGAAAATTCTGATGCAAGGCGATGTATTGAATCGCATCGCAATATTGGTGTTCCATCGTCATAGGATTACAATTAACTGTCACTATTACGTCTGATTCGAGAAACTAGAGTGACAAAAAACGACTATCCGCCGACCGAGGCACCAATAGACCCTTGTAGATAAGTCGGTTGGAGTTCGATGTATTGAATCGCGAAACTATTTGTGTGTTCCATCGTCAATACCAGGAACTGACGGTAAGAATTAACTGTGAGTTATGAGACAGAGACAAGAAACTTGACTGCCAAAGAGTACGTCTATCTGGTGATGAGGCAGCGTTAGACCCTAGGAGATAATGGGCTGGTGACCAATGGATTGAATCACGACGAAATTTGTGTGTTGCATCGTCATTAAGAGGGTGGTAACGTCGCAATTAACTGTCAGATTTGCGTCGGAATCCCGAATCTTGACTCACAGGAGAACGATCAATTGGTGACCAAGGCAGCAATGGATGCTTTTAGAGCATTCTGCTGCAGTGCGATGTTTTGAATCGCATGGCAGTGTTTGTGTTCCATCGTCATTGAGAGGTTGGGAGGATTACAATTGATTGTCAGTTTCGCGTCGGAATCGAAAACTAGACTGACAAAACATTACTATCCGGTGACTGAGGCACCGATAAACCCTTGTTGATAAGTCGACTGAATCGCGCTCTATTTGTGTGTTCCATCGTCAATACCGGGATGGGACGGTGAGAAATAACTGTGAGTTTTCAGATGGAGATAAGAAACTTGACTGCCAGAGAGTACGTACTTCCATCTTGTAATCGAGGAGATAAGTCGCCTGGTGACCAATGTATTGAATCGCGTCGAAATTATTTGTTCCAACGTCATGAGGGTATCGTCGCAATTAACTGTCAGTTTTGCGTCCGGTTTACGACTTCGCTCACAAGAGAACGATCATGTGGTGACCCAGGCAGTAGTGGATGCTTGGAGATAATTCTGCTGGAAGACGATGTATTGAATCGCATCGCACTATGTGTGTTCCATCATCATCGAGAGGTTGGGAGGATTACAGTTGACTGTCTGTTTTGCGTCGGAATCGAAAACTAGACTGACAAAACGCTACCATCCGGGACCGAGACACCAATAGACCGTTCCAGATAAGTCTACTGGAGTTCGATGTACTGATCGCGACACTATTTGTGTGTTCCATCGTCAATACCAGGATCTGAAGTTAAGAATTAACTGTGAGTTATGAGACGGAGAAGAGAAACTTGACTGCCAAAGAGTACGTCCATCTGGTGATGAGTCAGTGTTAGACCCTCTTGAGTGCCAAGAGTACGACCTTCTAGTCGCCGATTCAGTGTTAGAACTTCTGAGATAAGTGTGCTGGGGACAAATGTATTGAATCGCGTCGAAATTGGTTTGTTCCATCGTCTGTATGAGGGTGGTATCGTCGCAATAAAGTGTCAGTTTTGCGCCAGATTACTATAACTTTACTCGCAGGAGAACGACCATGTGGTGACTCAGGCAGTAATAGACGCTTGGAGATAATTCTGCTGCAAAAAGATGAATTGAGTTTCATCTACATCTACATCTACATCCAACCTCCGCAAGCCAGATGGTACCCTGAGTACCTCTTTCTGTTCTCCCTTCTATTCCAGTCTCGTATTGGAAGGATTGTCGGTTTGCATCTGTGTGGGCTCTAATATCTCTACCGATGTATTGAATCGCGACGCTATTTCTGTGTTCCATCGTCAATAACGGGATGGGACGGTAAGAATTAACTGTGAGGTTTGAGACGGAGACAAGAAACTTGACTGCCAAAGAATACGTTTATCTGATGATCTAGGCAGCGTTAGACACTCGGAGATAAGTCGGCTGCGGACAAATGTATTGAATCGCCACGCAATTTGTGTGTTCCATCGTCATTATTAGGGCGGGAATGTCGCAATAAGCTGTCAATTTTGTTTCGGATTCGCGAAACTTTACTCACAGGAGAACGATCATGTGGAGACCCAGGCAGTAATAGATGCTTGGCGAGAATTCTGCTGCATGACGATGTACTGCAGAGCAACGCAGTATGTGTGTTCCATCGTCATTGAGAGGATGGGAGGATAAAATTAACTGTCAGTTTTTCGTCGGACTTGAAAACTAGACTGACAAAACGCGACCATCCGGTGACCGAGGCACTAATAGACCCTTGCAGATAATTATGATGGAGTTCGATGTATTGAAGCGCGACGCTATTTGTGTGTTCCATCGTCAATACCAGGATGGGACGGTAGGAAATAACTGTGAGTTTAGAGACGGAGACAAGTAACTGGACTGCCAAAGTGTACGTCCTTCTGGTGATCGACGCACCGTTAGACCCTCGGAGATAAGGCGGCTGGTGAAGAATGTATTGAATTGCCACGCAATTTGTGTGTTACATCGCCATTAGGAGAGGGGGGAATGTCGAGAAACTTTAGTCACGCGGGAACGATCATGAGGCTACCCACACAGTAAAGGATGCTTGGAGACGATTCTGCTGCAAGACGATGTATTGAATCGCATTGCAGTATGTGTGTTCCATCGTCATTGAGATGTTGGGAGGATTAAAATTGACTGTCAGTTTCGCTTCGGAATCGAAAACTAGACAAAACGCAACCATCCGGTGACCGAGGCACCAATAGACCGTTGTAATAAGTCGGCTGGAGTTCGATGTATTGAATCGCGACGCTACTTGTGTGTTCCACCGTCAAAACCGGCAGGGGACGGTAAGAAATAGATATGAGTTTTTAGACGGAGACAAGAAACTTGACTGCCAAAAAGTACGTCCTTCTGGTGATCGACGCAGCTTTCGACCTACGGAGATAAGTCGGCTGGTGACCAATGTATTGAATCGCGACGCAATTTCTGTGTTGAATGGTCATTAGGATGGTGGGAAAGTGGCAATTAACTAACAGTATTGCGTCGGATTACCGAAACTTTACTCACAGGAGAACGATCATGTGGTAACCCAGGCTGTAACAGATGCTTGGAGCTAATTCTGCTGCAAGACGATGTATTGAATCGCGACGTAATTTGTGTGTACCATCGTCAATACCAGGATCGGACGTTAAGAATTAACTGTGAGTTATGAGACGAAGACAAGAAACTTGACTGCCAAAGAGTTCGTCTATCTGGTGATAAGGCAGCGTTAGAACCTCGGAGATAAGTCGGCTGTGGACTAAAGGATTGAATCGCTACGAAATTTGTGTGTTCCATCGTCATTAAGGTGGTGGTGACGTCGCAATGAACTGTCAGATTTGCGTCGGATTCCCGAAACTTTACTCGCAGAAGAACGATCATGTGGTGACCGAGGCAGTAAGAGATGCTTGGAGAAAATTCTGAAGCAATACGATCTATTGAATACCTTAGCAGTTTGTGTCTTCCATCTCAATTGAAAGTGTGGGAGGAATACAATCAAAAGTCAGTTTTACGTCGGATACGACATTAGATTCTCAGGAAAACGACTATCAAGGTGACTGAAGTACCAATAGGCCCTTGTAGATATGTCGGCTGGATTTCGATGTATTGAATCGCGACGCTATTTGTTTGTTCCATCGTCAATACTAGGATCTGAAGGTAAGAATTAACTGTGACTTTTGAGACGGAGACAAGAAACTTGACTGCCAAATTGTACATCCATCTATATGAACGAAAAACGACTTATCGGCGACCGAGGCACCAATAGACCCTTGAAGATAAGTCGTCTGGAGTTCGATGTAGTGAATCGCGGCGCAATTTGTGTGTTGCATCGTCATTAGGAGGACGGGAATGTCGCAATTAACTGTCAATTTTGTTTCGGATTCGCGAAACTTTACTCACAGGAGAACAATCAAGTGGTGACCCAGGCAGTTATAGATGCTTAGAGATAATTCTGATGCAAGACGATGTATTGCATCGCGTCGCAATATGTATGTTCCATCTTAATTTAGAGATTGGGAGGAATGCAATTAAATGTCAGTTTTGCGTCGGTTTCGACAAACTAGGCTCTCATGAAAAAGACTATCAAGGTGACCGCGGCACCAATAATAGACCGTTGTATATTATTCGGCTGTAGTTCGATGTATGAATCGCGACGCCGTCTGTGTGTTCCATCGTCAATACTAGGATAGGGGACCGTAAGAATTAACTGTGAGTTTTAAAACGGAGACAAGAAACTTGAAATCTAATGAGAACGACCATCTGTTGATCGAGACAGCGTTGGAACCTCGGAGATAAATCGGCTGGTGACCAATGTATTGAATCGCGATGCAATTTCTGTGTTGCATCGTCATTAGGATGATGGGAATATCGCAATTAACTGTCAGTTTTCCGTCGGGTCGCGACTTTACTGACAGGAGAACGATCATGTGGTGACCGAGGAAGTAATAGATGCTTGGATATAATTCTGTTGGAAGGCGAATATTGAACCGCCTCGCAATATGGGTTTTCCATCTTCATTGGGAGTATGGAAGGATTACAATTTAATTTCAGTTTTGCGTCGGATTCGACAAACTTGACTCACATTAAAAAGTCAATCAAATTCCCGAGATAGTGATAGGCCCTTATTGATAAGACGGCTAGAGATCAATGTATAGAATCGCGAAGCAATTTGTGTGTTGCATCTTCATTAGGAAGGCGGGAATGACGCAATTAACTGTCAATTTTGTTTCGCATACGCGAATCTTTACTCACAGGACAACGATCATGTGGTGACCCAGGCAGTAATAGATGTTTGGAGATAATTTTGCTGCAAGACGATATACTGAAGAGCATCGCAGAATGTGTTCCATTGTCATTGAGAGGATGGGAGGAATTAAATAAATTGTCAGTTTTGCGTCGGATTTTAAAACTAGACTGACAAAACGCGAACATCCGGTGACCGAGGCACCAATAGACCCCTGTAGATAATTACGCTAGACGTCGATGTATTGAATCACGACGCTATTTGCATGTTCCATCGTCAATACCAGGATCTTTCGGTAAGAATTAACTGTGAGTTATGAGACGGAGACAAGATACTTGACTGCCAAAGAGTACGACCATCTGGTGATCGCGGAAGCGTTAGACGCTCGGAGATAAGACGGCTGGAGACCGACGTATTGAATCGCGACGCAATTTTTGTGTTGGATCGTAATTAGGAGTGCGGGAATGTCGCAATTAACTGTCAATTTTGTTTCGGATTAGCGAAACATTACTCAAAGTAGAACGATCGTGTGGTGACCCAGGCAGTTATAGATGCTTAGAGATAATTCTGATGCAAGGCGATGTATTGCATCGCGTCGCAATATGTATCTTCCATTTTAATTGAGACGGTGGGAGGAATACAATTAAATGTCAGTTTTACGTCGGATTCGACAAACTAGACTCTCAGTAAAACGGCTATCAAGGTGACCGAAGCTCCAATAGACCATTGTAGATAAGTCGGCTGGATTTCCATGTATTGAATCGCGACGAAATTTGTGTGTTCCACAGTCATTAAGAGGGTGGTAACGTCGCAATTAACAGTCAGATTTGCGTCGGATTCCCGAGTCTTTACTCGCAGGTGAACGATCATGTGGTGACCCAGGCAGTAATAGATGTTTGGAGATAATTTTGCTGCAAGACGATGTATTGAATCGCGTCGCAATACTTGTGTCCCATCGTCATTGAGAGGATGGGAGGAATAAAATTAACTGTCAGTTTTGCGTCGGATTTGAAAACTTGACTGACAAAACGCGACCATCCTGTGACCAAGGCACCAATAGACCCTTGTAGATAGTTACGCTAGACATCGATTTATTGAATCGCGACGCTATTTGTGTGTTACCTCGTCAATACCAGGATCGGGCAGTAAGAATTAACTAAGTTATGAGATGGAGACAAGAAAAATGAATGCCAAAGAGTGCGTCTATCTGCTGATGGAGGCAGAGTTAGACCCACGGAGATAAGTCGGCTGGGGAACAATGTATTGAATCGCGACGAAATTTGTGTGTGGCATCGTCATTAGGAGGGAGGGAATGTCGCAACTAACTGCCAGTTTTGCGTCGGATTCGAGAAACTTTACTCTCAGGAAAACGATCATGTGGCGACCGAGGCAGTAATGGATGCTTTGGAGTTAATTCTGCTGGAAGACGATGAACTGAATCGTATCGCTATATTGGTGTTCCATCGTCATCGAGAAGTTTGGATGAATAAAATTAACTGTCAGTTTTACGTCTGATTCAACAAACTAGATTGACAATAAACGACTTTCCGCTACCATCTGCTGACCGAGGCACCAATAGACCCTTGTAGATACGTCGTTTGGAGTTCGATGTAGTGAATTGCGACGCTATTTGTGTGTTCCATCGTCAATACCAGGATCTGACGGTAAGAATTAATGTGTGTTATGAGACGGAGACAAGAAACTTGACTGACAAAGAATCCGTAAATCTATTGATGAGGCAGCTTTAGACCCTCGGAGATAAGTCGGCTGCGGACTTGTGTATTGAATCGAGACGAAATTTGTGTGTTCCTTCGTCATTAAAAGGGTGGTAACGTCGCAATTAACTGCCAGGTTTGCTTCGGATTCATTAAACTTCACTCATAGGAGAACGATCATGTGGTGTTCGAGGCAGTAAATGATGCTTGGAGGTAATTCTGCTCGAAGACGATGTAGTGCATCGCGACGCTATTTGTGTGTTCCATCGTCAATACCAGGATCTGACGGTAAGAATTAACTGTGTGTTATGAGACGGAGACATGAAACTTGACTGACAAAGAATACGTAAATCAGTTAATGAGGCAGCTTTAGACCCTCGAAGATAAGTCGGCTGCGGACCAGTGCATTGAATCGCGACGCAATTTGTGTGATGCATCGACATTAGGAGGGCGGTAACGTCGCAATTAACTGCCAGGTTTGCGTCGGATTCCTGAAACTTCACTCATAGGAGAACGATCATGTGGTGACACAGGCAGTAATAGATGCTTGGAGATAATTGTGCTGGAAGACGATATATTGAATCGCGTCGTAGTATGTATGTTACATCTAAATCGAGAGGGTGGGAGGAATACAATTAAAAGTCAGTTTTACGTCGGATTCGTCAAACTAGACTCTCAGGAAAACGACTACCAAGGTGACAAGACACCATAGACCCATGTAGATAAGTCCGCCAGAATTCGATGTATTGAATCTCGAAGCTATTTGTGTGTTCCAGAGTCAATACCAAAATTAACTGTATGTTTTGAGACGGAGTCAAGAAATTTGACTGGCAGAGAGTACGTCCATCTGGTGATGAGGCAGCGTTAGAACATCGGAGATAAGTCGGCTGGTGACCAATGTATTGAATCGCGACGCAATTTCTGTGTTGCATCGTCATTAGGATGGTGGTAATGTCGCAATTAACTGTCAGATATGCGTCGGATTCCCGAAACAGTACTCGCGGGATCATGTGGTGACCCAGTCAGTAATAGATGCTTGGAGATAAATCTGCTGGAAGACGATGTTCTGAAAACCATCGCAGTATGTGTATTCCACCGTAATTGAGAGGATGAGAGGAATAAAATAACCTGTCAGTTTTGCGTCGTATTTGAAAACTAGACTGAAAAAACGCAACTATCCGGACACCGAGGCACCAATAGACCCTTGTATATAGTTACACCAGACATCGATGTATTGAATCGCGACGCTATTTGTGTGTTCCATCATGAATACCAGGATTTGACGGTAAGCATTAACTGTGAGTTTTGAGACGGAGACAAGAAACTTGACTGCCAAATTGTACATCCATCTGGTGATCGAGGCAGCATTAGAACGTCGGAGATAACTCGGCTGGTGTCCAATGTATTGAATCCCGACGCAATTTGTGTGTTCTATCGTCATTAGGAGTGCGGGAATGTTGCAATAAATTATCAATTTTACTTCGGATTCGCGAAACTTTACTCACAGAAGAACAGAATCAGGCGGATATAGATGTTTGGAGATAATTCTGATGCAAGACGATGTACTGAAGAGCATCGTCATTGAGAGGATGGGAGGAATAAAATTAACTGTCAGTTTTGCGTCGGATTTGAAAAGAAGATGGCAAAACGCGACCATCCGGTGACCGAGGCACCAATAGACCCTTGTACATAGTTACGCTAGACATCGATGTATTGAATCGCGACGCTATTTCTGTGTTCCACCGTCGGTACCAGGATCTGACGGTAATAATTAAATGTGACTTTTGAGCCGGAGACAAGAAACTTGACAGCCAAATTGTACATCCATCTGGTATGGGGCAGCGTTAGACCCTCTGAGATAAGTCGGCTAGTGACCAATGTATTGAATCGCGACGCAATTTCTGTGTTGCATCGTCATTAGGATGGTGGGAATGTCGCAATTAACTGTCAAATTTGCGTCGGATTCCCGAAACTTTACTCGTAGGACAACGATCATGTGGTGACCCAGGCAGTAATAGTTGCTTGGAGACAAATCTGCTGGAAGACGATGTTCCGAAAACCATCGCAGTATGGTGTTCCATCGTAATTGAGAGTATGGGAGGAATAAAATTAACTGCCTGTTTTGGGTCGGATTTGTAAACTAGACTGACAAAACACGAATATCCAGTGACCGAAGCACAAATAGACCCTTGTAGATAGTTACGCTGGACATCGATGTATAGAATCGCGACGCTATTTGTGTGTTCCATCGTCAATACCATGATCTGACGGTAAGTATTAACTGTGAGTTATGAGAGGGAGACAAGAAACTTGACAGCCAAATTGTACATCCATCTGGTATGAGGCAGCGTTAGACCCTCGGAGATAAGTCGGCTAGTGACCAATGTATTGAATCGCGACGCAATTTCTGTGTTCCATCGTCATTAGGATGGTGGGAATGTCGCAATTAACTGTCAAATATGCGTCGGATTCCCGAAACTTTACTCGCAGGACAACGATCATGTGGTGACCCAGGCAGTAATAGATGCTTGGAGATAAATCTGCTGGAAGACGATGTTCTGAAAACCATTGCAGTATGTGTGTTCCATCGTCATTGAGAGGATGAGAGGAAAGGATGAGAGGAAATAAAATTAACTGAGAGTTTAGCGTCGGATTTGTAAACTAGACTGACAAAACGCGACCATCCGGTGACCGCGGCACCAAATAGACCCTTGTAGATAGTTACGCTGCACATCGATGTATAGAATCGCGACGCTATTTGTGTGTTCCATCGTCAATACCAGGATCTGACGGTAAGAATTAACTGTGAGTTATCAGAGGGAGAAAACAAACTTGACTGCCAAACAGTACGTCCATCTGGTATGAGGCAGCGATAGACCCTCGGAGATAAGTCGGCTATTGACCAATGTATTGAATCGCGACGCAATTTCTGTGATGCATCGTCATTAGGATGGGGGGAATGTCGCAATTAACTGTCAAATTTGCGTCGGATTCCCGAAACTTTACTCGTAGGACATCGATCATGTGGTGACCCAGGCAGTAATAGATGCTTGGAGACAAATCTGCTGGAAGACGATGTTCCGAAAACCATCGCAGTATGGTGTTCCATCGTAATTGAGAGTATGGGAGGAATAAAATTAACTGCCTGTTTTGGGTCGGATTTGTAAACTAGACTGACAAAACCCGAATATCCAGTGACCGAAGCACAAATAGACCCTTGTAGATAGTTACGCTGCACATCGATGTATAGAATCGCGACGCTATTTGTGTGTTCCATCGTCGATACCAGGATCTGACGGTAAGATTTAACTGTGAGTTTTGAGTCGGAGACAAGAAACTTGACAGCCAAATTGTACATCCATCTGGTATGAGGCTGCGTTAGACCCTCGGAGATAAGACGGCTAGTGACCAATGTATTGTATCGCGACGCAATTTTGGTATTCCATCGTCATTAGGATGGTGGGAATGTCGCAATTAACTGTCAAATTTGCGTCGGATCCCCGAAACTTTACTCGCAGGACAACGATCATGTGGTGACCCAGGCTGTAATAGATGCTTGGAGATAAATCTGCTGGAAGACGATGATCTGAAAACCATCGCAATTTGTGTGTTCCATCGTCATTGAGAGGGTGAGAGGAAAGGATGAGAGGAAATAAAATTAACTGTCAGTTTTGCGTCGGACTTGAAAGGTAGATGACAAAACGCGACCACCCGTTGACTGAGGCACCAATAGACACTTGTAGATAGTTACGCTGGACATCAATCTATTGAATCGCGACGCTATTTGTGTGTTCCATCGTCAATACCATGATCTGACGGTAAGTATTAACTGTGAGTTATGAGAGGGAGACAAGAAACTTGACAGCCAAATTGTACATCCATCTGGTATGAGGCAGCGTTAGACCCTCGGAGATAAGTCGGCTAGTGACCAATGTATTGAATCGCGACGCAATTTCTGTGTTCCATCGTCATTAGGATGGTGGGAATGTCGCAATTAACTGTCAAATATGCGTCGGATTCCCGAAACTTTACTCGCAGGACAACGATCATGTGGTGACCCAGGCAGTAATAGATGCTTGGAGATAAATCTGCTGGAAGACGATGTTCTGGAAACCATTGCAGTATGTGTGTTCCATCGTCATTGAGAGGATGAGAGGAAAGGATGAGAGGAAATAAAATTAACTGAGAGTTTAGCGTCGGATTTGTAAACTAGACTGACAAAACGCGACCATCCGGTGACCGCGGCACCAAATAGACCCTTGTAGATAGTTACGCTGCACATCGATGTATAGAATCGCGACGCTATTTGTGTGTTCCATCGTCAATACCAGGATCTGACGGTAAGAATTAACTGTGAGTTATCAGAGGGAGAAAACAAACTTGACTGCCAAACAGTACGTCCATCTGGTATGAGGCAGCGATAGACCCTCGGAGATAAGTCGGCTATTGACCAATGTATTGAATCGCGACGCAATTTCTGTGATGCATCGTCATTAGGATGGGGGGAATGTCGCAATTAACTGTCAAATTTGCGTCGGATTCCCGAAACTTTACTCGTAGGACATCGATCATGTGGTGACCCAGGCAGTAATAGATGCTTGGAGACAAATCTGCTGGAAGACGATGTTCCGAAAACCATCGCAGTATGGTGTTCCATCGTAATTGAGAGTATGGGAGGAATAAAATTAACTGCCTGTTTTGGGTCGGATTTGTAAACTAGACTGACAAAACCCGAATATCCAGTGACCGAAGCACAAATAGACCCTTGTAGATAGTTACGCTGCACATCGATGTATAGAATCGCGACGCTATTTGTGTGTTCCATCGTCGATACCAGGATCTGACGGTAAGATTTAACTGTGAGTTTTGAGTCGGAGACAAGAAACTTGACAGCCAAATTGTACATCCATCTGGTATGAGGCTGCGTTAGACCCTCGGAGATAAGACGGCTAGTGACCAATGTATTGTATCGCGACGCAATTTTGGTGTTCCATCGTCATTAGGATGGTGGGAATGTCGCAATTAACTGTCAAATTTGCGTCGGATCCCCGAAACTTTACTCGCAGGACAACGATCATGTGGTGACCCAGGCTGTAATAGATGCTTGGAGATAAATCTGCTGGAAGACGATGTTCTGAAAACCATCGCAATTTGTGTGTTCCATCGTCATTGAGAGGGTGAGAGGAAAGGATGAGAGGAAATAAAATTAACTGTCAGTTTTGCGTCGGACTTGAAAGGTAGATGACAAAACGCGACCACCCGTTGACTGAGGCACCAATAGACACTTGTAGATAGTTACGCTGGACATCAATCTATTGAATCGCGACGCTAATTGTGTGTTCCATCTTCAATACCAGGATCTGACGGTACGAATTAACTGTGAGTTATGAGAGGGAGAAAACAAACTTGACTGTCAAAGAGTACGTCCATCTGGTATGAGGCAGCGATAGACCCTCGGAGATAAGTCGGCTAGTGACCAATGTATTGAATCGCGACGCAATTTCTGTGTTGCATCGTCATTAGGATGGTGGGAATGTCGCAATTAACTGTCAAATTTGCGTCGGATTCCAGAAACGTTACTCGCAGGAGAACGAACATGTGGTGACCCAGGCAGTAATAGATGCTTGGAGATAAATCTGCTGGAAGATGATGTTTTGAAAACCATCGCAGTATGTGTGTTCCATCGTAATTGAGAGTATGGGAGGAATAAAATTAACTGCCAGTTTTGCTTCGGATTTGTAAAGTAGACTGACAAATCGCGAATATCCGGTGACCGAAGCACAAATAGACACTTGTAGATAGTTACGCAGGACATCGATGTATAGAATCGCGAAGCTATTGGTGTGTTCCATCGTCAATACGTGGATCTGACGGTAAGTATTAACTGTGAGTTATGAGAGGGAGAAGAGAGACTTGACTGCCAAATTGTACATCCATCTGGTATGAGGCAGCGTTAGACCCTCGGAGATAAGTCGGCTAGTGAACAATGTATTGAATCGCTTCGCAATTTCTGTGTTGCATTGTCATTAATGTGGTGGGAATGTCGCAATTAACTGTCAAATTTGCGTCGGATCCCCGAAACTTTACTCCCAGGACAACGATCATGTGGTGACACAGGAAGTAATAGATGCTTGGAGATAAATCTGCTGGAAGACGATGTTCTGAAATCCATTGCAGTATGTGTGGTCCATCGTCATTGAGAGGATGAGAGGAAAGGATGAGAGGAAATAAAATTAACTGTCAGTTTTGCGTCGGATTTGAAAATTAGATGACAAAACGCGACCATCCGGTGACCGAGGCAACAATAGACCCTTGTAGATAGTTATGCTAGACATCGATGTATTGAATCGCGACGCTATTTGTGTGTTCCATCGTCGATACCAGGATCTGACGGTAAGAATTAACTGTGAGTTTTGAGACGGAGAGAAGAAACTTGACTGCCAATTTCACATCCATCTGGTATGAGGCAGCGTTAGACCCTCGGAGATAAGTCGGCTAGTGACCAATGTATTGAATCGCGACGCAATTTCTGTGTTGCATCGTCATTAGGATGGTGGGAATGTCGCAATTAACTGTCAAATTTGCGTCGGATCCCCGAAACTTTACTCCAGGGACAACGATCGTGTGGTGACACAGGAAGTAATGGATGCTTGCAGATAAATCTGCTGGAAGACCATCGCAGTATGTGTGTTTCATCGTCATTGAGAGGATGAGAGGAAAGGATGAGAGGAAATAAAATTAACTGTCAGTTTTGCGTCGGATTTGAAAACTAGATGACAAAGCGAAACCATCCGGTGACCGAGCCACCAATAGACCCTTGTAGGTAGTTACGCTGGACATCGATCAATTGAATCGCGACGCTATTTGTGTGTTCCATCGTCAATACCAGGATCTGACGGCAACAAATAACTGTGAGTTATGAGAGAGAGAAAACAATCTTGACTGCCAAACAGTACGTCTATCTGGTATGAGGCAGCGATAGACCCTCGGAGATAAGTCGCCTAGTGACCAATGTATTGAATCGCGACGCTATTTCTGTGTTGCATCGTCATTAGGATGGTGGGAATGTCGCAATTAACTGTCAAATTTGCGTCGGATTCCCGAAACTTTACTCGTAGGACAACGATCATGTGGTGACCCAGGCAGTAATAGATGCTTGGAGACAAATCTGCTGGAAGACGATGTCTGAAAACCATCGCAGTATGGTGTTCCATCGTCATTGAGAGGATGAGAGGAATTAAATTAACTGCCAGTTTGCGTCGGACTTGTAAACTAGACTGACAAAACGCGACCATCCGGTGACCGCGGCACCAAATAGACCCTTGTAGATAGTTACGCTGCACATCGATGTATAGAATCGCGACACTATTTGTGTGTTCCATCGTCAATACCATGATCTGACGGTAAGTATTAACTGTGAGCTATGAGAGGGAGAAGAGAAACGTGACTGCCAAATTGTACAATCATCTGGTATGAGGCTGCGTTAGACCATCGGAGATAAGCTGGCTAGTGTCCAATGTATTGAATCGCGACGCAATTTCTGTGTTGCATCGTCATTAGGATCGTGGGAATGTCGCAATTAACTGTCAAATTTGCGTCGGATTCCCGAAACTTTAGTCGCAGGACAACGATCATGTGGTGACCCAGGCAGTAATAGATGCTTGGAGATAAATCTGCTGGAAGACGATGTTCTGAAAACCATTGCAGTATGTGTGTTCCTTCGTCATTGAGAGGATGAGAGGAAAGGATGAGAGGAAATACAATTAACTGAGAGTTTTGCGTCGGATTTGTAAACTAGACTGACAAAATGCGACCATCCGGTGACCGAGGCACCAAATAGACACTTGTAGATAGTTACACTGCACATCGATGTATAGAATCGCGACGCTATTTGTGTGTTCCATCGTCAATACCAGGATCTGACGGTAAGAATTAACTGTGAGTTATGAGAGGGAGAAAACAAACTTGACTGTCAAAGAGTACGTCCATCTGGTATGAGGCAGCGATAGACCCTCGGAGATAAGTCGGCTAGTGACCAATGTATTGAATTGCGACGCTTTTTCTGTGTTGCATCGTCATTAGGATGGCGGGAATGTCACAATTAACTGTCAAATTTGCGTAAGATTCCCGAAACTTTACTCGCCGGAGAACGAACATGTGGTGACCCAGGCAGTAATAGATGCTTGGAGATAAATCTGCCGGAAAACGATGTTCTGAAAACCATCGCAGTATGTGTGTTCCATCGTAATTGAGAGTATGGGAGGAATAGAATTAACTGCCTGTTTTGCGTCGGATTTGTAAACTAGACTGACAAAACACGAAGCACAAATAGACCCTTGTAGATAGTTACGCTGGACATCGATGTATAGAATCGCGACACTATTTGTGTGTTCCATCGTCAATAACAGGATCTGACGGCAACAATTAACTGTGAGTTATGAGAGGGAGAAAACAAACTTGACTGCCAAAGAGTACGTCCATCTGGTATGAGGCAGCGTTAGACCCTCGGAGATAAGTCGGCTAGTGCCCAATGTATTGAATCGCGACGCAATTTCTGTGTCGCATCGTCATCAGGATGGTGGGAATGTAGCAATTAACTCTCACATTTGCGTCGGATTCCCGAAACTTTACTCGCAGGAGAACGACCATGTGGTGACCCAGGCAGTAATAGATACTTGGAGATAAATCTGCTGGAAGACGATGTTCTGAGAACCTTCGCAGTATGTGTGTTCCATCGTAATTGAGAGTATGGGTGGAATAAAATTAACTATCAGTTTTGCGTTGGATTTTAAAACTAGACTGACAAAACGCGAACATCCGGTGACCGAGGCACCAATAGACCCCTGTAGATAATTACGCTAGACGTCGATGTATTGAATCACGACGCTATTTGCATGTTCCATCGTCAATACCAGGATCTTTCGGTAAGAATTAACTGTGAGTTATGAGACGGAGACAAGATACTTGACTGCCAAAGAGTACGACCATCTGGTGATCGCGGAAGCGTTAGACGCTCGGAGATAAGTCGGCTGGAGACCGACGTATTGAATCGCGACGCAATTTTTGTGTTGGATCGTAATTAGGAGTGCGGGAATGTCGCAATTAACTGTCAATTTTGTTTCGGATTAGCGAAACATTACTCAAAGTAGAACGATCATGTGGTGACCCAGGCAGTTATAGATGCTTAGAGATAATTCTGATGCAAGGCGATGTATTGCATCGCGTCGCAATATGTATCTTCCATTTTAATTGAGACGGTGGGAGGAATACAATTAAATGTCAGTTTTACGTCGGATTCGACAAACTAGACTCTCAGTAAAACGGCTATCAAGGTGACCGAAGCTCCAATAGACCATTGTAGATAAGTCGGCTGGATTTCCATGTATTGAATCGCGACGAAATTTGTGTGTTCCACAGTCATTAAGAGGGTGTGGTAACGTCGCAATTAACAGTCAGATTTGCGTCGGATTCCCGAGTCTTTACTCGCAGGTGAACGATCATGTGGTGACCCAGGCAGTAATAGATGTTTGGAGATAATTTTGCTGCAAGACGATGTATTGAATCGCGTCGCAATACTTGTGTCCCATCGTCATTGAGAGGATGGGAGGAATAAAATTAACTGTCAGTTTTGCGTCGGATTTGAAAACTTGACTGACAAAACGCGACCATCCTGTGACCAAGGCACCAATAGACCCTTGTAGATAGTTACGCTAGACATCGATTTATTGAATCGCGACGCTATTTGTGTGTGGCATCGTCATTAGGAGGGAGGGAATGTCGCAACTAACTGCCAGTTTTGCGTCGGATTCGAGAAACTTTACTCTCAGGAAAACGATCATGTGGCGACCGAGGCAGTAATGGATGCTTTGGAGTTAATTCTGCTGGAAGACGATGAACTGAATCGTATCGCTATATTGGAGTTCCATCGTCATCGAGAAGTTTGGATGAATAAAATTAACTGTCAGTTTTACGTCTGATTCAACAAACTAGATTGACAATAAACGACTTTCCGCTACCATCTGCTGACCGAGGCACCAATAGACCCTTGTAGATACGTCGTTTGGAGTTCGATGTAGTGAATTGCGACGCTATTTGTGTGTTCCATCGTCAATACCAGGATCTGACGGTAAGAATTAATGTGTGTTATGAGACGGAGACAAGAAACTTGACTGACAAAGAATCCGTAAATCTATTGATGAGGCAGCTTTAGACCCTCGGAGATAAGTCGGCTGCGGACTTGTGTATTGAATCGAGACGAAATTTGTGTGTTCCTTCGTCATTAAAAGGGTGGTAACGTCGCAATTAACTGCCAGGTTTGCTTCGGATTCATTAAACTTCACTCATAGGAGAACGATCATGTGGTGTTCGAGGCAGTAAATGATGCTTGGAGGTAATTCTGCTCGAAGACGATGTAGTGCATCGCGACGCTATTTGTGTGTTCCATCGTCAATACCAGGATCTGACGGTAAGAATTAACTGTGTGTTATGAGACGGAGACACGAAACTTGACTGACAAAGAATACGTAAATCAGTTAATGAGGCAGCTTTAGACCCTCGAAGATAAGTCGGCTGCGGACCAGTGCATTGAATCGCGAGGCAATTTGTGTGATGCATCGACATTAGGAGGGCGGTAACGTCGCAATTAACTGCCAGGTTTGCGTCGGATTCCTGAAACTTCACTCATAGGAGAACGATCATGTGGTGACACAGGCAGTAATAGATGCTTGGAGATAATTGTGCTGGAAGACGATATATTGAATCGCGTCGTAGTATGTATGTTACATCTAAATCGAGAGGGTGGGAGGAATACAATTAAAAGTCAGTTTTACGTCGGATTCGTCAAACTAGACTCTCAGGAAAACGACTACCAAGGTGACAAGACACCATAGACCCATGTAGATAAGTCCGCCAGAATTCGATGTATTGAATCTCGAAGCTATTTGTGTGTTCCAGAGTCAATACCAAAATTAACTGTATGTTTTGAGACGGAGTCAAGAAATTTGACTGGCAGAGAGTACGTCCATCTGGTGATGAGGCAGCGTTAGAACATCGGAGATAAGTCGGCTGGTGACCAATGTATTGAATCGCGACGCAATTTCTGTGTTGCATCGTCATTAGGATGGTGGTAATGTCGCAATTAACTGTCAGATATGCGTCGGATTCCCGAAACAGTACTCGCGGGATCATGTGGTGACCCAGTCAGTAATAGATGCTTGGAGATAAATCTGCTGGAAGACGATGTTCTGAAAACCATCGCAGTATGTGTGTTCCATCGTAATTGAGAGGATGCGAGGAATAAAATAAACTGTCAGTTTCGCGTCGTATTTGAAAACTAGACTGAAAAAACGCAACTATCCGGACACCGAGGCACCAATGGACCCTTGTATATAGTTACACCAGACATCGATGTATTGAATCGCGACGCTATTTGTGTGTTCCATCATGAATACCAGGATTTGACGGTAAGCATTAACTGTGAGTTTTGAGACGGAGACAAGAAACTTGACCGCCAAATTGTACATCCATCTGGTGATCGAGGCAGCATTAGAACGTCGGAGATAACTCGGCTGGTGTCCAATGTATTGAATCCCGACGCAATTTGTGTGTTCTATCGTCATTAGGAGTGCGGGAATGTTGCAATAAATTATCAATTTTACTTCGGATTCGCGAAACTTTACTCACAGAAGAACAGAATCAGGCGGATATAGATGTTTGGAGATAATTCTGATGCAAGACGATGTACTGAAGAGCATCGTCATTGAGAGGATGGGAGGAATAAAATTAACTGTCAGTTTTGCGTCGGATTTGAAAAGAAGATGGCAAAACGCGACCATCCGGTGACCGAGGCACCAATAGACCCTTGTACATAGTTACGCTAGACATCGATGTATTGAATCGCGACGCTATTTCTGTGTTCCACCGTCGGTACCAGGATCTGACGGTAATAATTAAATGTGACTTTTGAGCCGGAGACAAGAAACTTGACAGCCAAATTGTACATCCATCTGGTATGAGGCAGCGTTAGACCCTCTGAGATAAGTCGGCTAGTGACCAATGTATTGAATCGCGACGCAATTTCTGTGTTGCATCGTCATTAGGATGGTGGGAATGTCGCAATTAACTGTCAAATTTGCGTCGGATTCCCGAAACTTTACTCGTAGGACAACGATCATGTGGTGACCCAGGCAGTAATAGATGCTTGGAGACAAATCTGCTGGAAGACGATGTTCCGAAAACCATCGCAGTATGGTGTTCCATCGTAATTGAGAGTATGGGAGGAATAAAATTAACTGCCTGTTTTGGGTCGGATTTGTAAACTAGACTGACAAAACACGAATATCCAGTGACCGAAGCACAAATAGACCCTTGTAGATAGTTACGCTGGACATCGATGTATAGAATCGCGACGCTATTTGTGTGTTCCATCGTCAATACCATGATCTGACGGTAAGTATTAACTGTGAGTTATGAGAGGGAGACAAGAAACTTGACAGCCAAATTGTACATCCATCTGGTATGAGGCAGCGTTAGACCCTCGGAGATAAGTCGGCTAGTGACCAATGTATTGAATCGCGACGCAATTTCTGTGTTCCATCGTCATTAGGATGGTGGGAATGTCGCAATTAACTGTCAAATATGCGTCGGATTCCCGAAACTTTACTCGCAGGACAACGATCATGTGGTGACCCAGGCAGTAATAGATGCTTGGAGATAAATCTGCTGGAAGACGATGTTCTGAAAACCATTGCAGTATGTGTGTTCCATCGTCATTGAGAGGATGAGAGGAAAGGATGAGAGGAAATAAAATTAACTGAGAGTTTAGCGTCGGATTTGTAAACTAGACTGACAAAACGCGACCATCCGGTGACCGCGGCACCAAATAGACCCTTGTAGATAGTTACGCTGCACATCGATGTATAGAATCGCGACGCTATTTGTGTGTTCCATCGTCAATACCAGGATCTGGCGGTAAGAATTAACTGTGAGTTATCAGAGGGAGAAAACAAACTTGACTGCCAAACAGTACGTCCATCTGGTATGAGGCAGCGATAGACCCTCGGAGATAAGTCGGCTATTGACCAATGTATTGAATCGCGACGCAATTTCTGTGATGCATCGTCATTAGGATGGGGGGAATGTCGCAATTAACTGTCAAATTTGCGTCGGATTCCCGAAACTTTACTCGTAGGACATCGATCATGTGGTGACCCAGGCAGTAATAGATGCTTGGAGACAAATCTGCTGGAAGACGATGTTCCGAAAACCATCGCAGTATGGTGTTCCATCGTAATTGAGAGTATGGGAGGAATAAAATTAACTGCCTGTTTTGGGTCGGATTTGTAAACTAGACTGACAAAACCCGAATATCCAGTGACCGAAGCACAAATAGACCCTTGTAGATAGTTACGCTGCACATCGATGTATAGAATCGCGACGCTATTTGTGTGTTCCATCGTCGATACCAGGATCTGACGGTAAGATTTAACTGTGAGTTTTGAGTCGGAGACAAGAAACTTGACAGCCAAATTGTACATCCATCTGGTATGAGGCTGCGTTAGACCCTCGGAGATAAGACGGCTAGTGACCAATGTATTGTATCGCGACGCAATTTTGGTGTTCCATCGTCATTAGGATGGTGGGAATGTCGCAATTAACTGTCAAATTTGCGTCGGATCCCCGAAACTTTACTCGCAGGACAACGACCATGTGGTGACCCAGGCTGTAATAGATGCTTGGAGATAAATCTGCTGGAAGACGATGTTTTGAAAACCATCGCAGTATGTGTGTTCCATCGTAATTGAGAGTATGGGAGGAATAAAATTAACTGCCAGTTTTGCTTCGGATTTGTAAAGTAGACTGACAAATCGCGAATATCCGGTGACCGAAGCACAAATAGACACTTGTAGAAAGTTACGCTGCACATCGATGTATAGAATCGCGACGCTATTTGTGTGTTCCATCGTCAATACCAGGATCTGACGGTAAGAATTCACTGCGAGTTATCAGAGGGAGAAAACAAACTTGACTGCCAAACAGTACGTCCATCTGGTATGAGGCAGCGATAGACCCTCGGAGATAAGTCGGCTAGTGACCAATGTATTGAATCGCGACGCAATTTCTGTGTTGCATTTTCATTAATGTGGTGGGAATGTCGCAATTAACTGTCAAATTAGCGTCGGATCCCCGAAACTTTACTCCCAGGACAACGATCATGTGGTGACACAGGAAGTAATAGATGCTTGGAGATAAATCTGCTGGAAGACGATGTTCTGAAATCCATTGCAGTATGTGTGGTCCATCGTCATTGAGAGGATGAGAGGAAAGGATGAGAGGAAATAAAATTAACTGTCAGTTTTGCGTCGGATTTGAAAATTAGATGACAAAACGCGACCATCCGGTGACCGAGGCAACAATAGACCCTTGTAGATAGTTATGCTAGACATCGATGTATTGAATCGCGACGCTATTTGTGTGTTCCATCGTCGATACCAGGATCTGACGGTAAGAATTAACTGTGAGTTTTGAGACGGAGAGAAGAAACTTGACTGCCAATTTCACATCCATCTGGTATGAGGCAGCGTTAGACCCTCGGAGATAAGTCGGCTAGTGACCAATGTATTGAATCGCGACGCAATTTCTGTGTTGCATCGTCATTAGGATGGTGGGAATGTCGCAATTAACTGTCAGATTTGCGTCGGATCCCCGAAACTTTACTCCAGGGACAACGATCGTGTGGTGACACAGGAAGTAATGGATGCTTGCAGATAAATCTGCTGGAAGACCATCGCAGTATGTGTGTTCCATCGTCATTGAGAGGATGAGAGGAAAGGATGGGAGGAAATAAAATTAACTGTCAGTTTTGCGTCGGATTTGAAAACTAGATGACAAAGCGAAACCATCCGGTGACCGAGCCACCAATAGACCCTTGTAGGTAGTTACGCTGGACATCGATTAATTGAATCGCGACGCTATTTGTGTGTTCCATCGTCAATACCAGGATCTGACGGCAACAAATAACTGTGAGTTATGAGAGAGAGAAAACAAACTTGACTGCCAAACAGTACGTCTATCTGGTATGAGGCAGCGATAGACCCTCGGAGATAAGTCGCCTAGTGACCAATGTATTGAATCGCGACGCTATTTCTGTGTTGCATCGTCATTAGGATGGTGGGAATGTCGCAATTAACTGTCAAATTTGCGTCGGATTCCCGAAACTTTACTCGTAGGACAACGATCATGTGGTGACCCAGGCAGTAATAGATGCTTGGAGACAAATCTGCTGGAAGACGATGTCTGAAAACCATCGCAGTATGGTGTTCCATCGTCACTGAGAGGATGAGAGGAATTAAATTAACTGCCAGTTTGCGTCGGACTTGTAAACTAGACTGACAAAACGCGACCATCCGGTGACCGAGGTACCAAATAGACCCTTGTAGATAGTTACGCTGCACATCGATGTATAGAATCGCGACACTATTTGTGTGTTCCATCGTCAATACCATGATCTGACGGTAAATATTAACTGTGAGCTATGAGAGGGAGAAGAGAAACGTGACTGCCAAATTGTACAATCATCTGGTATGAGGCAGCGTTAGACCATCGGAGATAAGCTGGCTAGTGTCCAATGTATTGAATCGCGACGCAATTTCTGTGTTGCATCGTCATTAGGATCGTGGGAATGTCGCAATTAACTGTCAAATTTGCGTCGGATTCCCGAAACTTTAGTCGCAGGACAACGATCATGTGGTGACCCAGGCAGTAATAGATGCTTGGAGATAAATCTGCTGGAAGACGATGTTCTGAAAACCATTGCAGTATGTGTGTTCCTTCGTCATTGAGAGGATGAGAGGAAAGGATGAGAGGAAATACAATTAACTGAGAGTTTTGCGTCGGATTTGTAAACTAGACTGACAAAATGCGACCATCCGGTGACCGAGGCACCAAATAGACACTTGTAGATAGTTACACTGCACATCGATGTATAGAATCGCGACGGTATTTGTGTGTTCCATCGTCAATACCAGGATCTGACGGTAAGAATTAACTGTGAGTTATGAGAGGGAGAAAACAAACTTGACTGTCAAAGAGTACGTCCATCTGGTATGAGGCAGCGATAGACCCTCGGAGATAAGTCGGCTAGTGACCAATGTATTGAATCGCGACGCAATTTCTGTGTTGCATCGTCATTAGGATGGTAGGAATGTCGCAATTAACTGTCAAATTTGCGTCGGATTCCCGAAACTTTACTCGTAGGACAACGATCATGTGGTGACCCAGGCAGTAATAGATGCTTGGAGATAAATTTGCTGGAAGACGATGTTCTGAAAACCATCGCAATTTGTGTGTTCCATCGTCATTGAGAGGGTGAGAGGAAAGGATGAGAGGAAATAAAATTAACTGAGAGTTATGCGTCGGATTTGTAAACTAGACTGACAAAACGCCACCATCCGGTGACCGAGGCACCAAATAGACCCTTGTAGATAGTTACGCTGCACATCGATGTATAGAATCGAGACGCTATTTGTGTGTTCCATCGTCAATACCAGGATCTGACGGTAAGAATTAACTGCGAGTTATCAGAGGGAGAAAACAAACTTGACTGCCAAACAGTACGTCCATCTGGTATGAGGCAGCGATAGACCCTCGGAGATAAGTCGGCTAGTGACCAATGTATTGAATCGCGACGCTATTTCTGTGTTGCATCGTCATTAGGATGGTGGGAATGTCGCAATTAACTGTCAAATTTGCGTCGGATTCCCGAAACTTTACTCGTAGGACAACGATCATGTGGTGACCCAGGCAGAAATAGATGCTTGGAGACAAATCTGCAGGAAAACGATGTTCTGAAAACCATCGCAGTATGGTGTTCCATCGTCATTGAGAGGAAGAGAGGAATAAAATTAACTGCCGGTTTTGCGTCGGATTTGTAAACTAGACTGACAAATCGCGAATATCCGGTGACCGAAGCACAAATAGACCCTTGTAGAAAGTTACGCTGCACATCGATGTATAGAATCGCGACGCTATTTGTGTTTTCCATCGTCAAAACGAGGAACTGACGGTAAGTATTAACTGCGAGTTATGAGTGGGAGAAGAGAAACTTGACTGCCAAATTGTACATCCATCTGGTATGAGGCAGCGTTAGACCCTCGGAGATAAGTCGGCCAGTGACCAATGTATTGAATCGCGACGCAATTTCTGTGTTGCATCGTCATTAGGATGGTGGGAATGTCGCAATTAACTGTCAAATTTGCGTCGGATCCCCGAAACTTTACTCCCAGGACAACGATCATGTGGCGACACAGGCAGTAATAGATGCTTGGAGATAAATCTGCTGGAAGACGATGTTCTGAAAACCATCGCAGTATGTGTGTTCCATCGTCATTGAGAGGATGAGAGGAAAGGATGAGAGGAAATAAAATTAACTGTCAGTTTTGCGTCGAATTTGAAATCTAGATGACAAAACGCCACCATCCGGTGACCGAGCCACCAATAGACCCTTGTATATAGTTACGCTGGACATCGATCTATTGAATCGCGACGCTATTTGTGTGTTCCATCGTCAATACCAGGATCTGACAGCAACAATTAACTGTGAGTTATGAGAGGGAGAAAACAAACTTAACTGCCAAACAGTACGTCCATCTGGTATGAGGCAGCGATAGACCCTCGGAGATAAGTCGGCTAGTGACCAATGTATTGAATTGCGACGCTTTTTCTGTGTTGCATCGTCATTAGGATGGCGGGAATGTCACAATTAACTGTCAAATTTGCGTAAGATTCCCGAAACTTTACTCGCCGGAGAACGAACATGTGGTGACCCAGGCAGTAATAGATGCTTGGAGATAAATCTGCCGGAAAACGATGTTCTGAAAACCATCGCAGTATGTGTGTTCCATCGTAATTGAGAGTATGGGAGGAATAGAATTAACTGCCTGTTTTGCGTCGGATTTGTAAACTAGACTGACAAAACACGAAGCACAAATAGACCCTTGTAGATAGTTACGCTGGACATCGATGTATAGAATCGCGACACTATTTGTGTGTTCCATCGTCAATAACAGGATCTGACGGCAACAATTAACTGTGAGTTATGAGAGGGAGAAAACAAACTTGACTGCCAAAGAGTACGTCCATCTGGTATGAGGCAGCGTTAGACCCTCGGAGATAAGTCGGCTAGTGCCCAATGTATTGAATCGCGACGCAATTTCTGTGTCGCATCGTCATCAGGATGGTGGGAATGTAGCAATTAACTCTCACATTTGCGTCGGATTCCCGAAACTTTACTCGCAGGAGAACGACCATGTGGTGACCCAGGCAGTAATAGATACTTGGAGATAAATCTGCTGGAAGACGATGTTCTGAGAACCTTCGCAGTATGTGTGTTCCATCGTAATTGAGAGTATGGGTGGAATAAAATTAACTGTCAGTTTTGCGTTGGATTTGAAAACTAGACTGACAAAGCGCGAACATCCGGTGACCGAGGCACCCATAGACACTTGTACATAGTTACGCTAGACATCGATGTATTGAATCGCGACGCTATTTGTGTGTTCCACCGTCGATACCAGGATCGGTCGGTAAGAAATAACTGTGACTTTTGAGACGGAGACAAGAAACTTGACAGCCAAATTGTACATCCATCTGGTATGAGGCAGCGTTAGACCCTCGGAGATAAGTCGGCTAGTGACCAATGTATTGAATCGCGACGCAATTTCTGTGTTGCATCGTCATTAGGATGGTGGGAATGTCGCAATTAACTGTCAAATTTTCGTCGGATTCCCGAAACATTACTCGTAGGACAACGATCATGTGGTGACCCAGGCAGTAATAGATGCTTGGAGACAAATCTGCTGGAAGACGATGTTCTGAAAACCATCGCAGTATGGTGTTCCATCGTCATTGAGCAGATGAGGGGAATTAAATTAACTGCCAGTTTGCGTCGGATTTGTAAACTAGACTGACAAAACGCTACCATCCGGTGACCGAGGTACCAAATAGACCCTTGTAGATAGTTACGCTGCACATCGATGTATAGAATCGCGACGCTATTTGTGTGTTCCATCGTCAATACCAGGATATGACGGTAAGAAAAAACTGTGAGTTATGAGAGGGAGAAGAGAAACTTGACTGCCAAATTGTACAATCATCTGGTATGAGGCAGCGTTAGACCATCGGAGATAAGTCGGCTAGTGACCAATGTATTGAATCGCGACGCAATTTCTGTGTTGCATCGTCATTAGGATGGTGGGAATGTCGCAATTAACTGTCAAATTTGCGTTGGATTCCCGAAACGTTACTCGCAGAACAACGGTCATGTGGTGACCCATGCAGTAATAGATGATTGGAGATAAATCTGCTGGAAGACGATGTTCTGAAAACCATTGCAGTATGTGTGTTCCATCGTCATTGAGAGGATGAGAGGAAAGGATGAGAGGAAATAAAATTAACTGAGAGTTTTGCGTCGGATTTGTAAACTAGACTGACAAAACGCGACCATCCGGTGACCGAGGCACCAAATAGACCCTTGTAGATGGTTACGCTGGACATCGAACTATTGAATCGCGACGCTATTTGTGTGTTCCACCGTCAATACCAGGATCTGACGGTAAGAATTAACTGTGAGTTTTGAGACGGAGACAAGAAACTTGACTGCCAATTTCACATCTATCTGGTATGAGGCAGCGTTAGACCGTCGTAGATAAGTCGGCTAGTGACCAATGTATTGAATCGCGACGCTATTTCTGTGTTGCATAGTCATTAGCATGGTGGGAATGTCGCAATTAACTGTCAAATTTGCGTCGGATTCCCGAAACTTTACTCGTAGGACAACGATCATGTGGTGACCCAGGCAAAAATAGATGCTTGGAGACAAATCTGCTGGAAGACGATTTTCTGAAATCCATCGCAGTATGGTGTTCCATCGTCATTGAGAGGAAGAGAGGAATAAAATTAACTGCCGGTTTTGTGTCGGATTTGTAAACTAGACTGACAAATCGCGAATATCCGGAGACCGAAGCACAAATAGACACATGTAGATAGTTACGCTGCACATCGATGTATAGAATCGCGACGCTATTTGTGTGTTCCATCGTCAAAACGAGGATCTGACGGTAAGTATTAACTGTGAGTTATGAGTGGGAGAAGAGAAACGTGACTGCCAAATTGTACATCCATCTGGTATGAGGCAGCGTTAGACCCTCCGAGATAAGTGGGCTAGTGAACAATGTATTGAATCGCGACGCAATTTCTGTGTTGCATCGTCATTAGGAAGGTGGGAATGTCGCAATTAACTGTCAAATTTTCGTCGGATTCCCGAAACTTTACTCGTAGGACAACGATCATGTGGTGACAAAGGCAGTAATAGATGCTTGGAGACAAATCTGCTGGAAGACGATGTTCTGAAAACCATCGCAGTATGTGTGTTTCATCGTCATTGAGAGGATGAGAGGAAAGGATGAGAGGAAATAAAATTAACTGTCAGTTTTGCGTCGGATTTGAAAACTAGATAACAAAACGCCACCATCCGGTGACCGAGCCACCAATAGACCCTTGTAGATAGTTACGCTGGACATCGATCTATTGAATCGCGACGCTATTTGTGTGTTCCATCGTCAATAGCAGGATCTGACGGCAACAATTAACTGTGAGTTATGAGAGGGAGAAAACAAACTTGACTGCCAAAGAGTACGTTCATCTGGTATGAGGCAGCGATAGACCCTCGGAGATAAGTCGGCTAGTGCCCAATGTGTTGAATCGCGACGCAATTTCTGTGTCGCATCGTCATCAGGATGGTGGGAATGAAGCAATTAACTCTCACATTTGCGTCGGATTCCCGAAACTTTACTCGCAGGAGAACGATCATGTGGTGACCCAGGCAGTAATAGATACTTGGAGATAAATCTGCTGGAAGACGATGTTCTGAAAACCATCGCAGTATGTGTGTTCCATCGTAATTGAGAGTGTGGGAGGAATAAAATTAACTGTCAGTTTTGCGTTGGATTTGAAAACTAGACTGACAAAGCGCGAACATCCGGTGACCGAGGCACCAATAGACACTTGTAGATAGTTACGCTAGACATCGATGTATTGAATCGCGACGCTATTTGTGTGTTCCACCGTCGATACCAGGATCGGACGGTAAGAAATAACTGTGACTTTTGAGACGGAGACAAGAAACTTGACAGCCAAATTGTACATCCATCTGGTATGAGGGAGCGTTAGACCCTCGGAGATAAGTCGGCTAGTGACCAATGTATTGAATCGCGACGCAATTTCTGTGTTGCATCGTCATTAGGATGGTGGGAATGTCGCAATTGACTGTCAAATTTTCTTCGGATTCCCGAAACTTTACTCGTAGGACAACGATCATGTGGTGACCCAGGCAGTAATAGATGCTTGGAGACAAATCTGCTGGAAGACGATGTTCTGAAAACCATCGCAGTATGGTGTTCCATCGTCATTGAGAGGATGAGAGGAATTAAATTAACTGCCAGTTTGCGTCGAATTTGTAAACTAGACTTACAAAACGCGACCATACGGTGACCGAGGTATCAAATAGACCCTTGTAGATAGTTATGCTGCACACCGATGTATAGAATCGCGACGCTATTTGTGTGTTCCATCGTCAATACCAGGATATGACGGTAAGAATTAACTGTGAGTTATGAGAGGGAGAAAACAAACTTGACTGTCAAAGAGTACGTCCATCTGGTATGAGGCAGCGTTAGACCCTCGGAGATAAGTCGGCTAGTGACCAATGTATTAAATCGCGACGCAATTTCTGTGTTGCATCGTCATTAGGATGGTGGGAATGTCACAATTAACTGTCAAATTTGCGTAAGATTTCCGAAACTTTACTCGCAGGAGAACGAACATGTGGTGACCCAGGCAGTAATAGATGCTTAGAGATAAATCTGCCGGAAAACGACGTTCTGAAAACCATCGCAGTATGTGTGTTCCATCGTAATTGAGAGTATGGGAGGAATAGAATTAACTGCCTGTTTTGCGTCGGATTTGTAAACTAGACTGACAAACCACGAAGCACAAATAGACCCTTGTAGATAGTTACGCTGGACATCGATGTATAGAATCGCGACGCTATTTGTGTGTTCCATCGTCAATACCATGATCTGACGGTAAGTATTAACTGTGAGTTATGAGAGGGAGAAGAGAAACTTGACTGTCAAATTGTACAATCATCTGGTATGAGGCAGCGTTAGACCATCGACTAGTGACCAATGTATTGAATCGCGACGCTATTTCTGTGTTGCATCGTCATTAGGATGGTGGGAATGTCGCAATTAACTGTCAAATTTGCGTCGGATTCCCGAAACTTTACTCGCAGGACAACGATCATGTAGTGACCCAGGCAGTAATAGATGCTTGGAGATAAATCTGCTGGAAGACGATGTTCTGAAAACCATTGCAGTATGTGTGTTCCATCGTCATTGAGAGGATGAGAGGAAAGGAAGAGAGGAAATAAAATTAACTGCCAGTTTTGCGTCGGATTTGTAAACTAGACTGACAAAACGCGACCATCCGGTGACCGAGGCACCAAATAGACCCTTGTAGATAGTTACGCTGGACATCGAACTATTGAATCGCGACGCTATTTGTGTGTTCCACCGTCAATACCAGGATCTGACGGTAAGAATTAACTGTGAGTTTTGGGACGGAGACAAGAAACTTGACTGCCAATTTCACATCCATCTGGTATGAGGCAGCTTAGACCCTCGGAGATAAGTCGGCTAGTGACCAATGTATTGAATCGCGACGCTATTTCTGTGTTGCATCGTCATTATGATGGTGGGAATGTCGCAATTAACTGTCAAATTTGCGTCGGGTCCCCGAAACTTTACTCCCAGGACAACGATCATGTGGTGACACAGGCAGTAATAGATGCTTGGAGATAAATCTGCTGGAAGACGATGTTCTGAAAACCATCGCAGTATGTGTGTTCCATCGTCATTAAGAGGATGAGAGGAAAGGATGAGAGGAAATAAAATTAACTGTCAGTTTTGCGTCGGATTTGAAAACTAGATAACAAAACGCCACCATGCGGTGACCGAGCCACCAATAGACCCTTGTAGATAGTTACGCTGGACATCGATCTATTGAATCGCGACGCTATTTGTGTGTTCCATCGTCAATACCAGGATCTGACGGCAACAATTAACTGTGAGTTATGACAGGGAGAAAACAAACTTGACTGCCAAAGCGTACGTTCATCTGGTATGAGGCAGCGATAGACCCTCGGAGATAAGTCGGCTAGTGCCCAATGTATTGAATCGCGACGCAATTTCTGTGTCGCATCGTCATCAGGATGGTGGGAATGTAGCAATTAACTCTCACATTTGCGTCGGATTCCCGAAACGTTACTCGCAGGAGAACGATCATGTGGTGACCCAGGCAGTAATAGATACTTGGAGATAAATCTGCTGGAAGACGATGTTCTGAAAACCATCGCAGTATGTGTGTTCCATCGTAATTGAGAGTATGGGAGGAATAAAATTAACTGTCAGTTTTGCGTTGGATTTGAAAACTAGACTGACAAAGCGCGAACATCCGGTGACCGAGGCACCAATAGACACTTGTAGATTGTTACGCTAGACATCGATGTATTGAATCGCGACGCTATTTGTGTGTTCCACCGTCGATACCAGGATCGGACGGTAAGAAATAACTGTGACTTTTGAGACGGAGACTAGAAACTTCACAGCCAAATTGTACATCCATCTGGTATGAGGCAGCGTTAGACCCTCGGAGATAAGTCGGCTAGTTACCAATGTATTGAATCGCGACGCAATTTCTGTGTTGCATCGTCATTAGGATGGTGGGAATGTCACAATTAACTGTCAAATTTGCGAAAGATTCCCGAAACTTTACTCGCAGGAGAACGAACATGTGGTGACCCAAGCAGTAATAGATGCTTGGAGATAAATCTGCCGGAAAACGATGTTCTGAAAACCATCGCAGTATGTGTGTTCCATCGTAATTGAGAGTATGGGAGGAATAGAATTAACTGCCTGTTTTGCGTCGGATTTGTAAACTAGACTGACAAAACACGAAGCACAAATAGACCCTTGTAGATAGTTACGCTGGACATCGATGTATAGAATCGCGAGGCTATTTGTGTGTTCCATCGTCAATACCATGATCTGACGGTAAGTATTAACTGTGAGTTATGAGAGGGAGAAGAGGAACTTGACTGCCAAATTGTACAATCGTCTGGTATGAGGCAGCGATAGACCATCGGAGATAAGTCGGCTAGTGACCAATGTATTGAATCGCGACGCAATATCAGTGTTACATCGTCATTAGGATGGTGGGAATGTCGCAATTAACTGTCAAATTTGCGTCGGATTCCCGAAACTTTACTCGCAGGACAACGGTCATGTGGTGACCCAGGCAGTAATAGATGCTTGGAGGTAAATCTGCTGGAAGACGACGTTCTGAAAACCATTGCAGTATGTGTGTTCCATCGTCATTGAGAGGATGAGAGGAAAGGATGAGAGGAAATAAAATTAACTGAGAGTTTTGCGTCGGATTTGTAAAGTAGACTGACAAAACGCGACCATCCGGTGACCGAGGCACCAAATAGACCCTTGTAGATAGTTACGCTGCACATCGATGTATAGAATCGCGACGCTATTTGTGTGTTCCATCGTCAATACCAGGATCTGACGGTAAGAATTAACTGTGAGTTATCAGAGGAAGATTAACAAACTTGACTGCCAAACAGTACGTCCATCTGGTATAAGGCAGCGATAGACCCTCGGAGATAAGTCGGCTAGTGACCAATGTATTGAATCGCGACGCAATTTCTGTGTTGCATCGTCATTGGGATGGTGGGAATGTCGTAATTAACTGTCAAATTTGCGTCGGATCCCCGAAACTTTACTCCCAGGACAACGATCATGTGGTGACACAGGCAGTAATAGATGCTTGGAGATGAATCTGCTGGAAGACGATGTTCTGAAAACCATCGCAGTATGTGTGTTCCATCGTCATTGAGAGGATGAGAGGAAAGGATGAGAGGAAATAAAATTAACTGTCAGTTTTGCGTCGGATTTGAAAACTAGATAACAAAACGCCACCATCCGGTGACCGAGCCACCAATAGACCCTTGTAGATAGTTACGCTGGACATCGATCTATTGAATCGCGACGCAATTTGTGTGTTCCATCGTCAATACCAGGATCTGACGGCAACAATTAACTGTGAGTTATGAGAGGGAGAAAACAAACTTGACTGCCAAAGAGTACGTTCATCTGGTATGAGGCAGCGATAGACCCTCGGAGATAAGTCGGCTAGTGCCCAATGTATTGAATCGCGACGCAATTTCTGTGTTGCATCGTCATCAGGATGGTGGGAATGTCGCAATTAACTGTCAAATTTGCGTCGGATTCCCGAAACTTTACTCGCAGGAGAACGATCATGTGTGACCCAGGCAAGCTTGGAGATAAATCTGCTGGAAGACGATGTTCTGAAAACCATCGCAGTAAGTGTGTTCCATCGTAATAGAGAGTATGCGAGGAATAAAATTAACTGTCAGTTTTACGTCGGATTTGAAAACTAGACTGACAAAAGGCGACCATCGGGTGCCCGAATCACAAATAGACCCTTGTAGATAGTAACGCTGGACACCGATGTATAGAATCGCGACGCAATTTGTGTGTTCCATCGTCAATACCAGGATCTGACGGTAAGTATTAACTGTGAGTTATGAGAGGGAGAGAGAAACATGACTGTCAAATGGTATATCCATCTGGTATGAGGCAGCGTTAGACCCTCGGAGATAAGTCGGCTAGTGACCAATGTATTGAATCGCGACGCAATTTCTGTGTTGCATCATCATTAGGATGGTGGGAATGTCGCAATTAACTCTGAAACTTGCTTCCGATTCCCGAAACTTTGCTCGCAGGAGAACGATCATGTGGTGCCCCAGGCAGTAATAGATACTTGGAGATAAATCTGCTGGAAGATGATGTTCTGAAAACCATTGCAGTATGTGTGTTCCATCGTAATTGAGAGTATGGGAGGAATAAAATTAACTGTCAGTTTTGCATCGGATTTGAAAACTAGACTGAAAAAGCTCGAACATCCGGTGACCGAGGCACCAATAAACCCTTGTAGATAATTACGCTAGACATTGATGAATTGAATCGCGACGCTACTTGTGTGTCCCATCGTCGATACCAGGATCTGACGGTAAGAATTAACTGTGACTTTTGAGACGGAGACAAGAAACTTGACAGCCAAATTGTACATCCATCTGGTATGAGGCAGCGTTAGACCCTCGGAGATAAGTCGGCTAGTGACCAATGTATTGAATCACGACGCAATTTCTATGTTGCATCGTCATTAGGAGTGTGGGAATGTCGCAATTAACTGTCAAATTTGCGTCGGATTCCCGAAACTTTACTCGCAGGAGAACGATCATGTGGTGACCCAGGCAGTAATAGATACTTGGAGATAAATCTGCTGGATGACGATGTTCTGAAAACCATCGCAGTATGTGTGTTCCATCGTCATTGAGAGGATGAGAGGAAAGGATGAGAGGAAATAAAATTAACTGTCAGTTTTGAATCGGATTTGAAAACTAGACTGACAAAGCGCGAACATCCGGTGACCGAGGCACCAATCGATCCTTGTAGATAGTTACGCTAGACAGCGATGTATTGAATCGCGACGCTATTTGTGTGTTCCACCGTCGATACCAGGATCGGACGGTAAGAATTAACTGTGACGTTTGAGACGGAGTCAAGGAACTTGACAGCCAAATTGTACATCCATCTGGTATGAGGCAGAGTTAGACCCTCGGAGATAAATCGGCTAGTGACTAATGTATTGAATCGCGACGCTATTTCTGTGTTGCATCGTCATTAGGATGGTGGGAATGTCGCAATTAACTGTCAAATTTGCGGCGGATTCCCGAAACTTTACTCGTAGGACAACGATCATGTGGTGACCCAGGCAGTAATAGATGCTTGGAGACAAATCTGCTGGAAGACGATGTTCTGAAAACCATCGCAGTATGGTGTTCCATCGTCATGGAGGGGATGAGAGGAATTAAATTAACTTCCAGTTTGCGTCGGATTTGTTATCTAGACTGACAAAACGCGACCATCCGGTGACCGAGGTACCAAATAGACCCTTGTAGATAGTTACGCTGCACATCGATGTATAGAATCGCGACGCTATTTGTGTGTTCCATCGTCAATACCAGGATATGACGGTAAGAATTAACTGTGAGTTATGAGAGGGAGAAAACAAACTTGACTGTCAAAGAGTACGTCCATCTGGTATGAGGCAGCGTTAGACTCTCGGAGATAAGTCGGCTAGTGACCAATGTATTGAATCGCGTCGCAATTTCTGTGTTGCTTCGTCATTAGGAAGGTGGGAATGTCACAATTAACTGTCAAATTTGCGTAAGATTCCCGAAACTTTACTCGTAGGAGAACGAACATGTGGTGACCCAGGCAGTAATAGATGCTTGGAGATAAATCTGCTGGAAGACGATGTTCTGAAAACTATTGCAGTATGTGTGTTCCATCGACATTGAGAGGATGAGAGGAAAGGATGAGAGGAAATAAAATTAAATGCCAGTTTTGCGTCGGATTTGTAAACTAGACTGACAAAAGGCGAACATCCGGTGACCGAGGCAACAATAGACCCTTGTAGCTAGTTACGCTGGACATCGATCTATTGAATCGCGACGCTATTTGTGTGTTCCATCGTCAATACCAGGATCTGACGGTAAGAATTAATTGTGAGTTATGAGAGGGACAAAACAAACTTGACAGCCAAACAGTACTTCCATCTGGTATGAGGCAGCAATAGACCCTCGGAGATAAGTCGGCCAGTGACCAATGTATTGAATCGCGACGTAATTTCTGTGTTGCATCGTCGTTAGGATGGGTGGAATGTCGCAATTAACTGTCAAATTTGCGTCGGATTCCCGAAACTTTACTCGCAGGAGAACGATCATGTGTGACCCAGGCATGCTTGGAGATAAATCTGCTGGAAGACGATGTTCTGAAAACCATCGCAGTAAGTGTGTTCCATCGTAATAGAGAGTATGCGAGGAATAAAATTAACTGTCATTTTTACGTCGGATTTAAAAACTAGACTGACAAAACGCGACCATCGGGTGCCCGAAGCAAAAATAGACCCTTGTAGATAGTTACGCTGGACACCGATGTATAGAATCGCGACGCAATTTGTGTGTTCCATCGTCAATACCAGGATCTGACGGTAAGTATTAACTGTGAGTTATGAGAGGGAGAGGAGAAACTTGACTGTCAAATGGTATATCCATCTGGTATGAGGCAGCGTTGGGCCCTCGGAGATAAGTCGGCTAGTGACCAATGAATTGAATCGCGACGCAATATCTGTGTTGCATTGTCATTAGGATGGGGGGAATGTCGCAATTAACTGTCAAATTTGCGTCGGATTCCCGAAACGTTACTCGCAGGAGAACGATCATGTGTGACCCAGGCATGCTTGGAGATAAATCTGCTGGAAGACGATGTTCTGAAAACCATCGCAGTATGTGTGTTCCATCGTCATTGAGAGGATGAGAGGAAAGGATGAGAGGAAATAAAATTAACTGTCAGTTTTGCGTCGGATTTGAAAACTAGACTGACAAAGCGCGAACATCCGGTGACCGAGGCACCAATCGATCCTTGTAGATAGTTACGCTAGACATCGATGTATTGAATCGTGACGCTATTTGTGTGTTCCATCGTCGATACCAGGATCAGACGGTAAGAATTAACTGTGAGTTTTGAGACGGAGACAAGAAACTTGACTGCCAAATTGTACATCCATCTGGTATGAGGCAGCGTTAGACCCTCGGAGATAAGTCGGCTAGTGACCAATGTATTGAATCGCGACACAATTTCTGTGTTGCATCGTCGTTAGGATGGGGGGAATGTCGCAATTAACTGTCAAATTTGCGTCGGATTCCCGAAATTTTACTCGCAGGAGAACGATCATGTGTGACCCAGGCATGCTTGGAGATAAATCTGCTGGAAGACGATGGTCTGAAAACCATCGCAGTAAGTGTGTTCCATCGTCATTGAGAGGATGAGAGGAAAGGATGAGAGGAAATAAAATTAACTGTCAGTTTTGCGTCGGATTTGAAAACTAGATGACAAAACGCGACCATCGGGTGCCCGAAGCACAAATAGACCCTTGTAGGTAGTTACGCTGGACACCGATGTATAGAATCGCGTTGCTATTTGTGTGTTCCATCGTCAATACCAGGATCTGACGGTAAGTATTAACTGTGAGTTATGAGAGGGAGAGGAGAAACTTGACTGTCAAATGGTATATCCATCTGGAATGAGGCAGCGTTAGACCCTCGGAGATAAGTCGGCTAGTGACCAATGTATTGAATCGCGACGCAATTTCTGTGTTGCATCGTCATTAGGATGTTGGGAATGTCGCAATTAACTCTCAAACTTGCGTCCGATTCCCGAAACTTTTCTCGCAGGAGAGCGATCATGTGGTGACCCAGGCAGTAATAGATACTTGGAGATAAATCTGCTGGAAGATGATGTTCTGAAAACCATTGCAGTATGTGTGTTCCATCGAAATTGAGAGTATGGGAGGAATAAAATTAACTGTCAGTTTTGCATCGGATTTGAAAACTAGACTGACAAAGCTCGAACATCCGGTGACCGAGGCACCAAAAAACCCTTGTAGATAATTGCGCTAGACATTGATGAATTGAATCGCGACGCTATTTGTGTGTTCCATCGTCGCTACCAGGATCTGACGGTAAGAATTAACTGTGACTTTTGAGACGGAGACAAGAAACTTGACAGCCAAATTGTACATCCATCTGGTATGAGGCAGCGTTAGACCCTCGGAGATAAGTCGGCTAGTGACCAATGTATTGAATCGCGACGCAATTTCTGTGTTGCATCGTCATTAGGATGGTGGGAATGTCGCAATTAACTCTCAAATTTG
The DNA here is from genome assembly GCF_023897955.1 of Schistocerca gregaria. Lineage (NCBI taxonomy): Eukaryota > Metazoa > Arthropoda > Insecta > Orthoptera > Acrididae > Schistocerca > Schistocerca gregaria. The sequence goes on along the minus strand of NW_026061891.1, from coordinate 1,388,569 downwards.
CGTCCGATTCCCGAAACTTTACTCGCAGGAGAACGATCATGTGGTGACCCAGGCAGTAATTGATGCTTGGAGATAAATCTGCTGGATGACGATGTTCTGAAAACCATCGCAGTATGTGTGTTCCATCGTCATTGAGTGGATGAGAGGAAAGGATGAGAGGAAATAAAATTAACTGTCAGTTTTGCGTCGGATTTGAAATCTAGATGACAAAACGAGAACATCCGGTGACCGGGGCAACAATAGACCCTTGTAGCTAGTTACGCTGGACATCGATCTATTGAATCGCGATGCTATTTGTGTGTTCCATCGTCAATACCAGGATCTGACGGTTAGAATTAATTGTGAGTTATGAGAGGGACAAAACAAACTTGACAGCCAAACAGTACGTCCATCTGGTATGAGGCAGCGTTAGACCCTCGGAGATAAGTCGGCTAGTGACCAATGTATTGAATCGCGACGCAATTTCTGTGTTGCATCGTCATTAGGATGGTGGGAATGTCGCAATTAACTCTGAAACTTGCGTCCGATTCCCGAAACTTTGCTCGCAGGAAAACGATCATGTGGTGCCCCAGGCAGTAATAGATACTTGGAGATAAATCTGCTGGAAGATGATGTTCTGAAAACCATTGCAGTATGTGTGTTCCATCGTAATTGAGAGTATGGGAGGACTAAAATTAACTGTCAGTTTTGCATCGGATTTGAAAACTAGACTTACAAAGCTCGAACATCCGGTGACCGAGGCACCAATAAACCCTTGTAGATAATTACGCTAGACATTGATGAATTGAATCGCGACGTTATTTGTGTGTTCCATCGTCGCTACCAGGATCTGACGGTAAGAATTAACTGTGACTTTTGAGACGGAGACAAGAAACTTGACAGCCAAATTGTACATCCATCTGGTATGAGGCAGCGTTAGACCCTCGGAGATAAGTCGGCTAGTGACTAATGTATTGAATCGCGACGAAATTTCTGTGTTGCATCGTCATTAGGAGTGTGGGAATGTCGCAATTAACTGTCAAATTTGCGTCGGATTCCCGAAACTTTACTCGCAGGAGAACGATCATGTGGTGACCCAGGCAGTAATAGCTACTTGGAGATAAATCTGCAGGAAGTCGATGTTCTGAAATCCATCGCAGTATGTGTGTTCCATCGTAATTGAGAGTATGGGAGGAATAAAATTAACTGTCAGTTTTGCGTCGGATTTGAAATCTAGACTGACAAAGCGCGAACATCCGGTAACCGAGTCACCAATAAACCCTTGTAGATAATTACGCTAGACATTGATGAATTGAATCGCGACGTTATTTGTGTGTTCCATCGTCGCTACCAGGATCTGACGGTAAGAATTAACTGTGACTTTTGAGACGGAGACAAGAAACTTGACAGCCAAATTGTACATCCATCTGGTATGAGGCAGCGTTAGACCCTCGGAGATAAGTCGGCTAGTGACCAATGTATTGAATCGCGACGCAATTTCTGTGTTGCATCGTCGTTAGGATGGGGGGAATGTCGCAATTAACTGTCAAATTTGCGTCGGATTCCCGAAACTTTACTCGCAGGAGAAGGATCATGTGTGACCCAGGGATGCTTGGAGATAAATCTGCTGGAAGACGATGTTCTGAAAACCATCGCAGTAAGTGTGTTCCATCGTAATAGAGAATATGCGAGGAATAAAATAACTGTCAGTTTTACGTCGGATTTGAAAACTAGACTGACAAAACGCGACCATCGGGTGCCCGAAGCACAAATAGACCCTTGTAGGTAGTTACGCTGGACACCGATGTATAGAATCGCGTTGCTATTTGTGTGTTCCATCGTCAATACCAGGATCTGACGGTAAGTATTAACTGTGAGTTATGAGAGGGAGAGGAGAAACTTGACTGTCAAATGGTATATCCATCTGGTATGAGGCAGCGTTAGACCCTCGGAGATAAGTCGGCTAGTGACCAATGTATTGAATCGCGACGCAATTTCTGTGTTGCATCGTCATTAGGATGGTGGGAATGTCGCAATTAACTCTGAAACTTGCGTCCGATTCCCGAAACTTTGCTCGCAGGAAAACGATCATGTGGTGCCCCAGGCAGTAATAGATACTTGGAGATAAATCTGCTGGAAGATGATGTTCTGAAAACCATTGCAGTATGTGTATTCCATCGTAATTGAGAGTATGGGAGGAATAAAATTAACTGTCAGTTTTGCGTCGGATTTGAAAACTAGACTGACAAAGCGCGAACATCCAGTTACCGAGTCACCAATAGACCCTTGTAGATAGTTAAGCTAGACATCGATGTATCGAATCGAGACGCTATTTCTGTGTTCCATCGTCAATACCAGGATCTGACGGTAACAATTAACTGTGAGTTTTGAGACGGAGACAAGAAACTTGACTGCCAAATTGTACTACCATCTGGTATGAGGCAGCGTAAGTCCCTCGTAGATAAGTCGGCTAATAACCAATGCATTGAATCGCGACGCAATTTCTGTTTGCAACGTCGTTAGGATGGTGGGAATGTCGCAATTAGCTGTCAAATTTGTGTTCGGATTCCCGAAACTTTACTCGCAGGAGAACAACTTGTGGTGACCCAGGCAGTAATAGATGCTTGGAGATAAATCTGCTATAAGAATATGTTCTGAAAACCATCGCAGTATGTGTGTTCCATCGTAATTGAGAGGATGGGAAGAATAAAAGTAATTGTCACTTTGGAGTCGGATTTGAAAACTAGACTGACAAAGCGCGAATATGCGGTGACCGAGGCACATATAGACCCTTGTAGATAGTTACGCTAGACATCGATGTATTGAATCACGACGCTATTTGTGTGTTCCATCGTCGATACCAGGATCTGACGGTAAGAATTAACTGTCACTTTTGAGTCGGAGACAAGAAACTTGACAGCCAAATTGTACATCCATCAGGTATGAGGCAGCGTTAGACCCTCGGAGATAAGTCGGCTAGTGACCAATGTATTGAATCGCGACGCAATTTCTGTGTTGCACCGTCATTAGGATGTTGGGAATGTAGCAATTAACTGTCAAATTTGCGTCGGATTCCCGAAACTTTACTCGCAGGACAACGATCATATGGTGACCCAGGCAGTAATAGATACTTGGAGATAAATCTGCTGGAAGACGATGTTCTGAAAACCATCGCAGTATCTGTGTTCCATCGTAATTGAGAGGATGAGAGGAATAAAATTAACTGTCAGTTTTGGGTCGAAGTAGAAAACTAAACTGACAAAACGCGACCATCCGGTGACCGAGGCACCAATTGACCATTGTAGATAGTTACGCTGGACATCGATCTATTGAATCGCGACGCAATTTCTGTGTTGCATCGTCATTAGGATGGTGGGATTGTCGTAATTAACTGTCCAATTTGCGTCGGATTCCTGAAACTTTACTCGCAGGAGAACGATCATGTGGTGACCCAGGCATTATTGGAGATAAATCTGGTGAAAGACGATGTTCTGAAAACCATCGCAGTAAGTGTGTTCCATCGTAATAGAGAATATGCGAGGAATAAAATTAACTGTCAGTTTTACGTCGGATTTGAAAACAAGACTGACAAAACGCGACCATCGGGTGCCCGAAGCACAAATAGACCCTTGTAGATAGTTACGCTCGACACCCATGTATAGAATCGCGACGCAATTTGTGTGTTCCATCGTCAATACCAGGATCTGACGGTAAGTATTAACTGTGAGTTATGAGAGGGAGAGGAGAAACTTGACTGTCAAATGGTATATCCATCTGGTATGAGGCAGCGTTAGACCCTCGGAGATAAGTCGGCTAGTGACCAATGTATTGAATCGCGACGCAATTTCTGTGTTGCATCGTCATTAGGATGGTGGGAATGTCGCAATTAACTCTGAAACTTGCGTCCGATTCCCGAAACTTTGCTCGCAGGAAAACGATCATGTGGTGCCCCAGGCAGTAATAGATACTTGGAGATAAATCTGCTGGAAGATGATGTTCTGAAAACCATTGCAGTATGTGTGTTCCATCGTAATTGAGAGTATGGGAGGAATAAAATTAACAGTCTGTTTTGCATCGGATTTGAAAACTAGACTTACAAAGCTCGAAAATCCGGTGACCGGGGCACCAATAAACCCTTGTAGATAATTACGCCTGACATTGATGAATTGAATCGCGACGCTATTTGTGTGTTCCATCGTCGCTACCAGGATCTGACGGTAAGAATTAACTGTGACTTTTGAGACGGAGACAAGAAACTTGACAGCCAAATTGTACATCCATCTGGTATGAGGCAGCGTTAGACCCTCGGAGATAAGTCGGCTAGTGACCAATGTATTGAATCGCGACGCAATTTCTGTGTTGCATCGTCATTAGGAGTGTGGGAATGTCGCAATTAACTGTCAAATTTGCGTCGGATTCCCAAAACTTTACTCGCAGGAGAACGATCATGTGGTGACCCAGGCAGTAATAGATACTTGGAGATAAATCTGCAGGAAGTCGATGTTCTGAAAACCATTGCAGTATGTGTGTTCCATCGTAATTGAGAGTATGGGAGGAATAAAATTAACTGTCAGTTTTGCGTCGGATTTGAAAACTAGACTGACAAAGCGCGAACATCCAGTTACCGAGTCACCAATAGACCCTTGTAGATAGTTAAGCTAGACATCGATGTATCGAATCGAGACGCTATTTCTGTGTTCCATCGTCAATACCAGGATCTGACGGTAACAATTAACTGTGAGTTTTGAGACGGAGACAAGAAACTTGACTGCCAAATTGTACTACCATCTGGTATGAGGCAGCGTAAGTCCCTCGTAGATAAGTCGGCTAATAACCAATGCATTGAATCGCGACGCAATTTCTGTTTGCAACGTCGTTAGGATGGTGGGAATGTCGCAATTAGCTGTCAAATTTGTGTTCGGATTCCCGAAACTTTACTCGCAGGAGAACAACTTGTGGTGACCCAGGCAGTAATAGATGCTTGGAGATAAATCTGCTATAAGAATATGTTCTGAAAACCATCGCAGTATGTTTGTTCCATCGTAATTGAGAGGATGGGAAGAATAAAAGTAATTGTCACTTTGGAGTCGGATTTGAAAACTAGACTGACAAAGCGCGAATATGCGGTGACCGAGGCACATATAGACCCTTGTAGATAGTTACGCTAGACATCGATGTATTGAATCACGACGCTATTTGTGTGTTCCATCGTCGATACCAGGATCTGACGGTAAGAATTAACTGTCACTTTTGAGTCGGAGACAAGAAACTTGACAGCCAAATTGTACATCCATCTGGTATGAGGCAGCGTTAGACCCTCGGAGATAAGTCGGCTAGTGACCAATGTTTTGAATCGCGACGCAATTTCTGTGTTGCACCGTCATTAGGATGTTGGGAATGTAGCAATTAACTGTCAAATTTGCGTCGGATTCCCGAAACTTTACTCGCAGGACAACGATCATATGGTGACCCAGGCAGTAATAGATGCTAGGAGATAAATCTGCTGGAAGACGATGTTCTGAAAACCATCGCAGTATGTGTGTTCCATCGTCATTGAGAGGATGAGAGGAAAGGATGAGAGGAAATAAAATTAACTGTCAGTTTTGCGTCGGATTTGAAAACTAGATGAAAAAACGCGACCATCCGGTGACCTAGGCACCAATAGACCCTTGTAGATAGTTACGCTGGACATCGATCTATTGAATCGCGACGCAATTTCTGTGTTGCATCGTCATTAGGATGGTGGGATTGTCGCGATTGACTGGTAAATTTGCGTCGGTTTCCCGAAACTTTACTCGCAGGAGAACGATCATGTGGTGACCCAGGCAGTAATAGATACTTGGAGATAAATCTGCTGGAAGACGATGTTCTAAAAACCATCGCAGTATCTGTGTTCCATCGTAATTGAGAGGATGAGAGGAAAGGATAAGAGGAAATAAAATTAACTGTCAGTTTTGCGTCGGATTTGAAAACTAGATGAGAATACGCGACCATCCGGTGACCGAGACACCAATAGACCCTTGTAGATAGTTACGCTGGACATCGAACTATTGAACCGCGACGCTATTTGTGTGTTCCATCGTCAATCCCAGGATCTGACGGTAAGAATTAACTGTGAGTTAAGAGAGGGAGAAAACAAACTTGACTGCCAAAGAGTACGTCCATCTGGTATGAGGCAGCGATAGACCCTCGGAGATAAGTCGGCTAGTGACCAATGTATTGAATCGCGACGCAGTTTCTGTGTTGCAATGTCATTAGGATGGTGGGAATGTCGCAATTAACTATCAAATTTGCGTCGGATTTGAAAACTAGACTGACAAAGCGCAAATATCCGGTGCCCGAGGCACCAATAGACCCTTGTAGATAGTTACGCTGGACATCCATGTACGGAATCGGGACACTATTTGTGTGTTCCATCATCAATACCAGGATCTGACAGCAAAAACTAACTGTGCGTTATGAGAGGGAGAAGAGAAACTTGACTGCCGAAGTGTACGTCCATCTGGCATGAGGCAGCGTTAGACTCTCGGAGATAAGTTGGCTGGTGACAAATCTATTGAATGGCGACGCAATTTCTGTGTTGCAACGTAATTAGGATGGTGGGAACGTCGCAATTAACCGTCAAATTTCCGTCTGATTCCAGAAACTTTACTCGCAGGACAACGATCATGTGGTGACCCAGGCAGTAATAGGTGTATGGAGATAAACCTGCTGGAAGACGATGTTCTGAAAACCATCGCAGTATGTGTGTTCCATCGTCATTGAGAGGATGAGAGGAATAAAATTAACTGTCAGCTTTGGGTCGAAGTAGAAAACTAAACTGACAAAACGCGACCATCCGGTGACCGAGGCACCAATTGACCATTGTAGATAGTTACGCTGGACATCGATCTATTGAATCGCGACGCAATTTCTGTGTTGCATCGTCATTAGGATGGTGGGATTGTCGTAATTAACTGTCCAATTTGCGTCGGATTCCTGAAACTTTACTCGCAGGAGAACGATCATGTGGTGACACAGGCATGCTTGGAGATAAATCTGGTGAAAGACGATGTTCTGGAAATCATCGCAGTATGTGTGTTCCATCGTAATAGAGAGTATGCGAGGAATAAAATTAACTGTCAGTTTTACGTCGGATTTGAAAACAAGACTGACAAAACGCGACCATCCGGTGACCGATCCACAAATAGACCCTCTAGATAGTTACGCTTTACATCGATGTATAGAATCGCGACGCTATTTGTGTGTTCCAACGTCAATACCAGGATCTGACGGTAAGTATTAACCGTAAAATATGAGAGGGAGAAGAGAAACTTAACTGCCAAATTGTACATCCATCTGGTATGAGGCAGCGTTAGACCCTTGGAGATTAGTCGGCTAGTGACCAATGTCATGAATCGCGACGCAATTTCTGTGTTGCATCGTCATTAGGATGGTGGGAATGTCGCAATTAACTCTCAAATTTGCGTCGGATTCCCGGAATTTTCCTCGCAGGAGAACGATCATGTGGAGACCCAGGCAGTAATAGATACTTGGAGATAAATCTGCTGGAAGACGATGTTCGGAAAACCAGCGCAGTATGTGTGTTGAATCGTAATTGAGAGTATGGGAGGAATAAAATTAACTGTCAGTTTTGCTTCAGATTTGAAAACTAGACTGGCAAAGCTCGAACATCCGGCGACCGAGGCTACAATAGACCCTTGCAGATAGTTACGCTAGACATTGATGTATTGAATCGCGACGCCATTTGTTTCTTCCATCGTCGATACCAGGATCTGACGATAAGAATTAACTGTGAGTTTTGAGACGGATACAAGAAAGTTGACAGACAAATTATACATCCATCTGGTATGAGGCAGCGTTAGACCCTCGGAGATAAGTCGGCTAGTGACCAATGTATTGAATCGCGACGCAATTTCTGTGTTGCATCGTCATTAGGATGGTGCGAATGTCGCAATTAACTGTCAAATTTGCGTCGGATTCCCAAAACTTTACTGCTAGGACAACGATCATGTGGTGACCCAGGCAGTAATAGATGCTTGTAGATAAATCTGCTGGAAGACGAGGTTCTGAAAACCATCGCAGTATGTGTGTTCCATCGTCATTGAGAGGACGAGAGAAAATAAAATTAACTGTCAGTTTTGCGTCGGATTTGAAAACTAGATGACAAAAAGCGACCATCCGGTGACCGAGGCACCAATAGACCCTTGTAGATACTTACGCTGGACATCGATCTATTGAATCGCTACGCTATTTGTGTGTTCCATCGTCAATAGCAGGATCTGACAGTAAAAATTAACTGTGCGTTATGAGAGGGAGATGAGAAACTTGTCTGCCAAAGTGTACGTCTATCTGGTACAAGGCAGCGTTAGACTCTCGGAGATAAGTTGGCTAGTGACAAAGGTATTGAATGGCGACGCAATTTCTGTATTGCATCGTCATTAGGATGATGGGAATGTCGCAATTAACTATCAAATTTGCGTCGGATTTGAAAACTAGACTGACAAAGCGCGAATATCCGGTGACCGAGGCACCAATAGACCCTTGTAGACAGTTACGCTGGACATCGATGTATTGAATCGCGACACTATTTGTGTGTTCCATCATCAATACCAGGATCTGACAGTAAAAATTAACTGTGCGTTATGAGAGGCAGAAGAGAAACTTGTGTGCCAAAGTGAACGTTTATCTGGTATGAGGCGGCGTTAGACTCTCGGAGAAAAGTTGGCTAGTGACAAATGTATTGAATGGCGACACAATTTCTGTGTTGCAACGTAATTAGGATGGTTGCATCGTCGCAATTAACTTTTTAAATTTCCGTCGGATTCCCGAAACTTTACTCGCAGGACAATGTTCATGTTGTGACCCAGGCAGTAATAGGTGCGTGGAGGTAAACCTGCTGGAAGACGATGTTCTGAAAACCATCGCAGTATGTGTGTTCCATCGTAAAAGAAAATATGCGAGGAGTAAAATTAACTGTCACTTTTACGTCAGATTTGAAAACTGGACTGACAAAACGCGACCATCCGGTGACCGAGGCATCGATCGACCCTTGTAGATAGGGACGCTGGACATCGATGTATAGAATCGCGACGGTATTTGTGTGCTCAATCGTCAATACCAGGGTCTGACGGTAAGTATTAACTGTGACTTATGAGAGGGAGAAGAGAAACTTGACTACCAAATTGTACATCCATCTGGTATGAGGCAGCGTTAGACCCTCGGAGATTAGTCGGTTAGTGACCAATGTAATGAATCGCGACGCAATTTCTGTGTTGCATCGTCATTAGGATGGTGGGAATGTCGCAATTAACTGTCAAATTTGCGTCGGATTCCCGAAACTTTACTCGCAGGAAAACGATCATGTGGTGACCCAGGCAGTAATAGATGCTTGGAGATAAATCTGCTGGAAGACGATGTTCTGAAAACCATCGCAGTATGTGTGTTCCATCGTCATTGGGAGGATGAGAGGAAAGGATGAGGGGAAATAAAATTAACTGCCATTTTTGCGTCGGATTTGAGAACTAGATGACAAAACGCGACCATCCGGTGACCGAGGCACCAATAGACCCTTGTAGATACTTACGCTGGACATCGATCTATTGAATCGCTACGCTATTTGTGTGTTCCATCGTCAATACCAGGATCTGACAGTAAAAATTAACTGTTCGTTATGAGAGGGAGATGAGAAACTTGTCTGCCAAAGTGTACGTCTATCTGGTACGAGGCAGCGTTAGACTCTCGGAGATAAGTTGGCTAGTGACAAATGTATTGAATGGCGATGCAATTTCTGTATTGCATCGTCATTAGGATGGTGGGAACGTCGCAGTTAACTCTATAATTTCCATCGGATTCCCGAAACTTTACTCGCAGGACAACGTTCATGTTGTGACCCAGGCAGTAATAGGTGCATGGAGATAAACCTGCTGGAAGACGAATTTCTGAAAACCATCGCAGTATGTATGTTCCATCGTCATTGAGAGGATGAGAGGAATATAATTAACTTTCAGTTTTGGGTCGGAGTAGAAAACTATACTGACAAAACACGACCATCCGGTGACCGAGGCACCAATAGACCCTTGAAGATAGTTACGCTGGACATCGATCTATTGTATCGCGACGCTATTTGTGTGTTCCATCGTCAATACCAGGATCTGACGGTAAGAATTAACTGTGAGTTATGAGAGGGAGAAAACAAACTTGACTGCCAAAGAGTACGTCCATCTGGTATGAGGCAGCGATAGAACCTCGGAGATAACTCGGCTAGTGACCAATGTATTGAATCACCACGCAATTTCTGTGTTGCATCGTCATTATGATGGTGGGAATGTCGCAATTAACTGTCAAATTTGCGTCGGATTCCCGAAACTTTACTCGCAGGAAAACGTTCATGTTGTGACCCAGGCAGTAATAGGTGCATGGAGATAAACCTGCTGGAAGACGATGTTCGGAAAACCAGCGCAGTATGTGTGTTGAATCGTAATTGAGAGTATGGGAGGAATAAAATTAACTGTCAGTTTTGCTTCAGATTTGAAAACTAGACTGGCAAAGCTCGAACATCCGGCGACCGAGGCTACAATAGACCCATACAGATAGTTACGCTAGACATTGATGTATTGAATCGCGACGCCATTTGTTTCTTCCATCGTCGATACCAGGATCTGACGATAAGAATTAACTGTGAGTTTTGAGACGGATACAAGAAAGTTGACAGACAAATTATACATCCATCTGGTATGAGGCAGCGTTAGACCCTCGGAGATAAGTCGGCTAGTGACCAATGTATTGAATCGCGACGCAATTTCTGTGTTGCATCGTCATTAGGATGGTGCGAATGTCGCAATTAACTGTCAAATTTGCGTCGGATTCCCGAAACTTTACTCGCAGGAGAACGATCATGTGGTGACCCAGGCAGTAATAGATGCTTGGAGATAAATCTGCTGGAAGACGATGTTCTGAAAACCATCGCAGTATGTGTGTTCCATCGTCATTGAGATGATGAGGGAAAATAAAAATAAATGTCAGTTTTGCGTCGGATTTGAAAAATAGATGACAAAACGCGACCTTCCAGTGACCGAGGCACCAATAGACCCTTGTAGATAGATACGCTGGACATCGATCTATTGTATCGCGAAGATATTTGTGTGGTCCATCGTCAATACCAGGATCTGACAGTAAAAATTAACTGTTCGTTATGAGAGGGAGATGAGAAACTTGTCTGCCAAAGTGTACGTCTATCTGGTACGAGGGAGCGTTAGACTCTCGGAGATAAGTTATCTAGTGACAAATCTATTGAATGGCGACGCAATTTCTGTATTGCATCGTCATTAGGATGGTGGGAACGTCGCAGTTAACTGTAAAATTTCCGTCGGATTCCCGAAACTTTACTCGCAGGACAACGTTCATGTTGTGACCCAGGCAGTAATAGGTGCATGGAGATAAACCTGCTGGAAGACGATGTTCTGAAAACCATCGCAGTATGTATGTTCCATCGTCATTGAGAGGATGAGAGGAATAAAATTAACTGTCAGTTTTGGGTCGGAGTAGAAAACTAGACTGACAAAGCGCGAACATCCGGTGACGGAGGCACCAATAGACCCTTGTAGATTGTTACGCTAGACATCGATGTATTGAATCGCGACGCTATTTTTGTGTTCCATCGTCGATACCACTATCTGACGGTAAGAATGAACTGTGAGTTATGAGAGGGATAAAACAAACTTGACTGCCAAAGTGTACGTCCATCTGGTATGAGGCAGCGATAGAACCTCGGAGATAACTCGGCTAGTAACCAATGTATTGAATCACGACGCAATTTCTGTGTTGCATCGTCATTATGATGGTGGGAATGTCGCAATTAACTGTCAAATTTGCGTCAGATTCCCGAAACTTTACTCGCAGGACAACGTTCATATTGTGACCCAGGCTGTAATAGGTGCATGGAGATGAACCTGCTGGAAGACGATGTTCTGAAAACCATCGCAGTATGTGTGTTCCATCGTAAAAGAGATTATGCGAGGAGTAAAATTAACTGTCAGTTTTACGTCGGATTTGAAAACTAGACTGACAAAGCGCGAATATCCTCTGACCGAGGCACCAATAGACCCTTGTAGATAGTTACGCTGGACATCGATATATAGAATCGCGACGCTATTTGTGTGTTCCATCGTCAATACCAGGGTCTGACGGTAAGAATTAACTGTGAGTTTTGAGAGGGTGAAGAGAAACTTGCATGCCGTAGAGTACGTCTCTCTGGTATGAGGCACGGTAGACCCTCGGAGATAAGTAGGCTAGTGACCAATGTATTGAATCGCGACGCAATTTCTGTGTTGCATCGTCATTAGGATGGTGGGAATGTCGCAATTTACTGTAAAATTTGCGTCGGATTCCCGTAACTTTACTCGCAGGAAAACGATCATGTGGTGACCCAGGCAGTAATAGATACTTGGAGATAAATCTGCTGGAAGACGATGTTCTGAAAACCATCGCAGTATCTGTGTTCCATCGTAATTGAGAGTATGGGAGGAATAAAATTAACTGTCAGTTTTGTGTCGGATTAGAAAACTAGACTGACAAAGCGCGAACATCCGGTGACGGAGGCACCAATAGACCCTTGTAGATTGTTACGCTAGACATCGATGTATTGAATCGCGACGCTATTTTTGTGTTCCATCGTCGATACCACTATCTGACGGTAAGAATTAACTGTGAGTTTTGAGACGGAGACAAGAAACTTGACTGCCAAATTGTACATCCATCTGGTATTAAGCAGCGATAGACCCTCGGAGATAAGTCGGCTAGTGACCAATGTATTGAATAGCTAAGCAAATTTCTGTGTTGCATCGTCATTAGGATTGGCGGAATGTCGCAATTAACTGTCAAATTTGCGTCGGATTCCCGAAACTTTACTCGCAGGAAAACGATCATGTGGTGACCCAGGCAGTAATTGATGCTTGGAGCTAAATCTGCTGGAAGACGATGTTCTGAAAACCATCGCAGTATGTGTGTTCCATCGTCATTGGGAGGATGAGAGGAAAGGATGAGAGGAAATAAAATTAACTGCCATTTTTGCGTCGGATTTGAGAACTAGATGACAAAACGCGACCATCCGGTGACCGAGGCACCAATAGACCCTTGTAGATACTTACGCTGGACATCGATCTATTGAATCGCTACGCTATTTGTGTGTTCCATCGTCAATACCAGGATCTGACAGTAAAAATTAACTGTTCGTTATGAGAGGGAGATGAGAAACTTGTCTGCCAAAGTGTACGTCTATCTGGTACGAGGCAGCGTTAGACTCTCGGAGATAAGTTGGCTAGTGACAAATGTATTGAATCACGACGCAATTTCTGTGTTGCATCGTCATTAGGATGGTGGGAATGTCGCAATTAACTGTCAAATTTGCGTCGGATTCCCGAAACTTTACTCGCAGGAAAACGTTCATGTTGTGACCCAGGCAGTAATAGGTGCATGGAGATGAACCTGCTGGAAGACGATGTTCTGAAAACCATCGCAGTATGTGTGTTCCATCGTAAAAGAGATTATGCGAGGAGTAAAATTAACTGTCAGTTTTACGTCGGATTTGAAAACTAGACTGACAAAACGTGACCATCCGGTGACCGAGGCATCGATCGACCCTTGTAGATAGGGACGCTGGACATCGATGTATAGAATCGCGACGGTAATTGTGTGTTCCATCGTCAATACCAGGGTCTGACGGTAAGTATTAACTGTGACTTATGAGAGGGAGAAGAGAAACTTGACTGCCAAATTGTACATCCATCTGGTATGAGGCAGCGTTAGACCCTCGGAGATTAGTCGGCTAGTGACCAATGTAATGAATCGCGACGCAATTTCTGTGTTGCATCGTCATTAGGATTGTGGGAATGTCGCAATTAACTCTCAAATTTGCGTCGGATTCCCGAAACTTTACTCGCAGGAGAACGATCATGTGGTGACCCAGGCAGTAATAGATGCTTGGAGATAAATCTGCTGGAAGACGATGTTCTGAAAACCATCGCAGTATGTGTGTTCCATCGTCATTGAGAGGATGAGGGAAAATAAAATTAAATGTCAGTTTTGCGTCGGATTTGAAAAATAGATGACAAAACGCGACCTTCCAGTGACCGAGACACCAATAGACCCTTGTAGATAGATACGCTGGACATCGATCTATTGTATCGCGACGATATTTGTGTGTTCCATCGTCAATACCAGGATCTGACGGTAAGAATTAACTGTGAGTTATGAGAGGGAGAAAACAAACTTGACTGCCAAAGAGTACGTCCATCTGGTATGAGACAGCGATAGAACCTCGGAGATAAGTCGGCTAGTGACCAATGTATTGAATCGCGACGCAATTTCTGTGTTGCATCGTCATTAGGATTGTGGGAATGTCGCAATTTACTGTAAAATTTGCGTCGGATTCCCGAAACTTTACTCGCAGGAAAACGATCATGTGGTGACCCATTCAGTAATAGATACTTGGAGATAAATCTGCTGGAAGACGATGTTCTGAAAACCATCGCAGTATGTGTGTGCCACCGTAAAAGAGATTATGCGAGGAGTAAAATTAACTGTCAGTTTTACGTCAGATTTGAAAACTGGACTGACAAAACGCGACCATCCGGTGACCGAGGCATCGATCGACCCTTGTAGATAGGGACGCTGGACATCGATGTATAGAATCGCGACGGTATTTGTGTGCTCAATCGTCAATACCAGGGTCTGACGGTAAGTAATTAACTGTGACTTATGAGAGGGAGAAGAGAAACTTGACTACCAAATTGTACATCCATCTGGTATGAGGCAGCGTTAGACCCTCGGAGATTAGTCGGCTAGTGACCAATGTAATGAATCGCGACGCAATTTCTGTGTTGCATCGTCATTAGGATGGTGGGAATGTCGCAATTAACTCTCAAATTTGCGTCGGATTCCCGAAACTTTCCTCGCAGGAGAACGATCATGTGGAGACCCAGGCAGTAATAGATACTTGGAGATAAATCTGCTGGAAGACGATGTTCGGAAAACCAGCGCAGTATGTGTGTTGAATCGTAATTGAGAGTATGGGAGGAATAAAATTAACTGTCAGTTTTGCTTCAGATTTGAAAACTAGACTGGCAAAGCTCGAACATCCGGCGACCGAGGCTACAATAGACCCTTACAGATAGTTACGCTAGACATTGATGTATTGAATCGCGACGCCATTTGTTTCTTCCATCGTCGATACCAGGATCTGACGATAAGAATTAACTGTGAGTTTTGAGACGGATACAAGAAAGTTGACAGACAAATTATACATCCATCTGGTATGAGGCAGCGTTAGACCCTCGGAGATAAGTCGGCTAGTGACCAATGTATTGAATCGCGACGCAATTTCTGTGTTGTATCGTCATTAGGATGGTGCGAATGTCGCAATTAACTGTCAAATTTGCGTCGGATTCCCGAAACTTTACTCGCAGGAAAACGATCATGTGGTGACCCAGGCAGTAATAGATGCTTGGAGATAAATCTGCTGGAAGACGATGTTCTGAAAACCATCGCAGTATGTGTGTTCCATCGTCATTGAGATGATGAGGGAAAATAAAAATAAATGTCAGTTTTGCGTCGGATTTGAAAAATAGATGACAAAACGCGACCTTCCAGTGACCGAGGCACCAATAGACCCTTGTAGATAGATACGCTGGACATCGATCTATTGTATCGCGAAGATATTTGTGTGTTCCATCGTCAATACCAGGATCTGACGGTAAGAATTAAATGTGAGTTATGAGAGGGAGAAAACAAACTTGACTGCCAAAGAGTACGTCCATCTGGTATGAGGCAGCGATAGAACCTCGGAGATAAGTCGGCTAGTGACCAATGTATTGAATCGCGACGCAATTTCTGTGTTGCATCGTCATTAGGATGGTGGGAATGTCGCAATTAACTGTCAAATTTGCGTCGGATTCCCGAAACTTTACTCGCAGGAAAACGTTCATGTTGTGACCCAGGCAGTAATAGGTGCATGGAGATGAACCTGCTGGAAGACGATGTTCTGAAAACCATCGCAGTATGTGTGTTCCATCGTAAAAGAGATTATGCGAGGAGTAAAATTAACTGTCAGTTTTACGTCGGATTTGAAAACTAGACTGACAAAACGTGACCATCCGGTGACCGAGGCATCGATCGTCCCTTGTAGATAGGGACGCTGGACATCGATGTATAGAATCGCGACGGTAATTGTGTGTTCCATCGTCAATACCAGGGTCTGACGGTAAGTATTAACTGTGACTTATGAGAGGGAGAAGAGAAACTTGACTGCCAAATTGTACATCCATCTGGTATGAGGCAGCGTTAGACCCTCGGAGATTAGTCGGCTAGTGACCAATGTAATGAATCGCGACGCAATTTCTGTGTTGCATCGTCATTAGGATTGTGGGAATGTCGCAATTAACTCTCAAATTTGCGTCGGATTCCCGAAACTTTACTCGCAGGAGAACGATCATGTGGTGACCCAGGCAGTAATAGATGCTTGGAGATAAATCTGCTGGAAGACGATGTTCTGAAAACCATCGCAGTATGTGTGTTCCATCGTCATTGAGAGGATGAGGGAAAATAAAATTAAATGTCAGTTTTGCGTCGGATTTGAAAAATAGATGACAAAACGCGACCTTCCAGTGACCGAGACACCAATAGACCCTTGTAGATAGATACGCTGGACATCGATCTATTGTATCGCGACGATATTTGTGTGTTCCATCGTCAATACCAGGATCTGACGGTAAGAATTAACTGTGAGTTATGAGAGGGAGAAAACAAACTTGACTGCCAAAGAGTACGTCCATCTGGTATGAGACAGCGATAGAACCTCGGAGATAAGTCGGCTAGTGACCAATGTATTGAATCGCGACGCAATTTCTGTGTTGCATCGTCATTAGGATTGTGGGAATGTCGCAATTTACTGTAAAATTTGCGTCGGATTCCCGAAACTTTACTCGCAGGAAAACGATCATGTGGTGACCCAGGCAGTAATAGATACTTGGAGATAAATCTGCTGGAACGCGATGTTCTGAAAACCATCGCAGTATCTTTGTTCCATCGTAATTGAGAGTATGGGAGGAATAAAATTAACTGTCAGTTTTCCGTCGGATTTGAAAACTAGACTGACAAAGCGCGAACATCCGGTGACGGAGGCAACAATAGACCCTTGTAGATACTTACGCTGGACATCGGTCTATTGAATCGCTATGCTATTTGTGTGTTCCATCGTCAATACCAGGATCTGACAGAAAAAATTAACTGTGCGTTATGAGAGGGAGATGAGAAACTTGTCTGCCAAAGTTTACGTCTATCTGGTACGAGGCAGCGTTAGACTCTCGGAGATAAGTTGGCTAGTGACAAATGTATTGAATGGCGACGCAATTTATGTATTGCATCGTCATTAGGATGGTGGGAATGTCGCAATTAACTATCAAATTTGCGTCGGATTTGAAAACTAGACTGAGAAAGCGCGAATATCCGGTGACCGAGGCACCAATAGACCCTTGTAGATAGTTACGCTGGACATCGATGTATTGAATCGCGACACTATTTGTGTGTTCCATCATCAATACCTGGATCTGACAGTAAAAATTAACTGTGCGTTATGAGAGGGAGAAGAGAAACTTGTCTGCCAAAGAGAACGTCTATCTGGTATCAGGCAGCGTTAGACTCTCGGAGAAAAGTTGGCTAGTTACAAATGTATTGAATGGCGATGCAATTTCTGTGTTGCAACGTAATTAGGATGGTGGGAACGTCGCAATTGACTGTAAAATTTCCGTCGGATTCCCGAAACTTTACTCGCAGGACAACGTTCATGTTGTGACCCAGGCAGTAATAGGTGCATGGAGATAATCCTGCTGGAAGACGATGTTGTGAAAACCATCGCAGTATGTGTGTTCCATCGTCATTGAGAGGATGGGAGGAATAAAATTAACTGTCAGTTTTGGGTCGGAGTAGAAAACTAAACTGACAGAACACGACCATCCGGTGACCGAGGCACCAATAGACCCTTGAAGATAGTTACGCTGGACATCGATCTATTGTATCGCGACGCTATTTGTGTGTTCCATCGTCAATACCAGGATCTGACGGTAAGAATGAACTGTGAGTTATGAGAGGGAGAAAACCAACTTGACTGCCAAAGAGTACGTCCATCTGGTATGAGGCAGCGATAGAACCTCGGAGATAAGTCGGCTAGTGACCAATGTATTGAATCGCGACGCAATTTCTGTGTTGCATCGTCATTATGATGGTGGGAATGTTGCAATTAACTGTCAAATTTGCGTCGGATTCCCGAAACTTTACTCGCAGGAGAACAATCATGTGGTGACCCAGGCAGTAATAGATGTTTGGAGATATATCTGCTGGAAGACGATGTTCTGTAAACCATCGCAGTATGTGTGTTCCATCGTCATTGAGATGATGAGGGAAAATAAAATTAAATGTCAGTTTTGCGTCGGATTTGAAAAATAGATGACAAAACGCGACCTTCCAGTGACCGAGGCACCAATAGACCCTTGTAGATAGATACGCTGGACGTCGATCTATTGTATCGCGACGATATTTGTGTGTTCCATCGTCAATACCAGGATCTGACGGTAAGAATTAACTGTGAGTTATGAGAGGGAGAAAACAAACTTGACTGCCAAAGAGTACGTCCATCTGATATGAGGCAGCGATAGAACCTCGGAGATATGTCGGCTAGTGACCAATGTATTGAATCGCGACGCAATTTCTGTGTTGCATCGTCATTAGGATGATGGGAATGTCATAATTAACTGTCAAATATGCGTCGGATTTGAAAACTAGACTGACAAAGCGCGAATATCCTCTGACCGTGGCACCAATAGGCCCTTGTAGATAGTTACGCTGGACATCGATATATAGAATCGCGACGCTATTTGTGTGTTCCATCGTCAATACCAGGGTCTGACGGTAAGAATTAACTGTGAGTTTTGAGAGGGAGAAGAGAAACTTGCATGCCGTAGAGTACGTCCATCTGGTATGAGGCACGGTAGACCCACGGAGATTAGTAGGCTAGTGACCAATGTATTGAATCGCGACGCAATTTCTGTGTTGCATCGTCATTAGGATGGTGGGAATGTCGCAATTAACTGTCAAATTTGCGTCGGATTCCGGAAACTTTACTCGCAGGAAAACGATCATGTGGTGACCCAGGCAGTAATAGATACTTGGAGATAAGTCTGCTGGAAGACGATGTTCTGAAAACCATCGCAGTATCTGTGTTCCATTGTAATTGAGAGTATGGGAGGAATAAAATTAACTGTCGGTTTTGGGTCGGAGTAGAAAACTATACTGACAAAACACGACCATCCGGTGACCGAGGCACCAATAGACCCTTGAAGATAGTTACGCTGGACATCGATCTATTGTATCGCGACGCTATTTGTGTGTTCCATCGTCAATACCAGGATCTGACGGTAAGAATTAACTGTGAGTTATGAGAGGGAGAAAACAAACTTGACTGCCAAAGAGTACGTCCATCTGGTATGAGGCAGCGATAGAACCTCGGAGATAACTCGGCTAGTGACCAATGTATTGAATCACGACGCAATTTCTGTGTTGCATCGTCATTAGGATGGTGGGAATGTCGCAATTAACTCTCAAATTTGCGTCGGATTCCCGAAACTTTCCTCGCAGGAGAAGGATCATGTGGAGACCCAGGCAGTAATAGATACTTGGAGATAAATCTGCTGGAAGACGATGTTCGGAAAACCAGCGCAGTATGTGTGTTGAATCGTAATTGAGAGTATGGGAGGAATAAAATTAACTGTCAGTTTTGCTTCAGATTTGAAAACTAGACTGGCAAAGCTCGAACATCCGGCGACCGAGGCTACAATAGACCCTTACAGATAGTTACGCTAGACATTGATGTATTGAATCGCGACGCCATTTGTTTCTTCCATCGTCGATACCAGGATCTGACGATAAGAATTAACTGTGAGTTTTGAGACGGATACAAGAAAGTTGACAGACAAATTATACATCCATCTGGTATGAGGCAGCGTTAGACCCTCGGAGATAAGTCGGCTAGTGACCAATGTATTGAATCGCGACGCAATTTCTGTGTTGCATCGTCATTAGGATGGTGCGAATGTCGCAATTAACTGTCAAATTTGCGTCGGATTCCCGAAACTTTACTCGCAGGAGAACGATCATGTGGTGACCCAGGCAGTAATAGATGCTTGGAGATAAATCTGCTGGAAGACGATGTTCTGAAAACCATCGCAGTATGTGTGTTCCATCGTCATTGAGATGATGAGGGAAAATAAAAATAAATGTCAGTTTTGCGTCGGATTTGAAAAATAGATGACAAAACGCGACCTTCCAGTGACCGAGGCACCAATAGACCCTTGTAGATAGATACGCTGGACATCGATCTATTGTATCGCGAAGATATTTGTGTGTTCCATCGTCAATACCAGGATCTGACGGTAAGAATTAAATGTGAGTTATGAGAGGGAGAAAACAAACTTGACTGCCAAAGAGTACGTCCATCTGGTATGAGGCAGCGATAGAACCTCGGAGATAAGTCGGCTAGTGACCAATGTATTGAATCGCGACGCAATTTCTGTGTTGCATCGTCATTAGGATGGTGGGAATGTCGCAATATACTGTAAAATTTGCGTCGGATTCCCGAAACTTTACTCGCAGGAAAACGATCATGTGGAGACCGAGGCAGTAATAGATACTTGGAGATAAATCTGCTGGAAGACGATGTTCTGAAAACCATCGCAGTATCTGTGTTCCATCGTAATTGAGAGTATGGGAGGAATAAAATTAACTGTCAGTTTTGCGTCGGATTTGAAAACTAGACTGACAAAGCGCGAACATCCGGTGACGGAGGCACCAATAGACCCTTGTAGATAGTTACGCTAGACATCTATGTATTGAATCGCTACGCTATTTGTGTGGTCCATCGTCAATACCAGGATCTGACAGTAAAAATTAACTGTTCGTTATGAGAGGGAGATGAGAAACTTGTCTGCCAAAGTGTACGTCTATCTGGTACGAGGGAGCGTTAGACTCTCGGAGATAAGTTGGCTAGTGACAAATGTATTGAATGGCGACGCAATTTCTGTATTGCATCGTCATTAGGATGGTGGGAACGTCGCAGTTAACTGTAAAATTTCCGTCGGATTCCCGAAACTTTACTCGCAGGACAACGTTCATGTTGTGACCCAGGCAGTAATAGATGCATGGAGATAAACCTGCTGGAAGACGATGTTCTGAAAACCATCGCAGTATGTATGTTCCATCGTCATTGAGAGGATGAGAGGAATAAAATTAACTGTCAGTTTTGGGTCGGAGTAGAAAACTAAACTGACAAAACACGACCATCCGGTGACCGAGGCACCAATAGACCCTTGAAGATAGTTACGCTGGACATCGATCTATTGTATCGCGACGCTATTTGTGTGTTCCATCGTCAATACCAGGATCTGACGGTAAGAATGAACTGTGAGTTATGAGAGGGATAAAACAAACTTGACTGCTAAAGTGTACGTCCATCTGGTATGAGGCAGCGATAGAACCTCGGAGATAACTCGGCTAGTAACCAATGTATTGAATCACGACGCAATTTCTGTGTTGCATCGTCATTATGATGGTGGGAATGTCGCAATTAACTGTCAAATTTGCGTCAGATTCCCGAAACTTTACTCGCAGGACAACGTTCATATTGTGACCCAGGCTGTAATAGGTTCATGGAGATAAACCTGCTGGGAGACGATGTTCTGAAAACCATCGCAGTATGTGTGTTCCATCGTAAAAGAGATTATGCGAGGAGTAAAATTAACTGTCAGTTTTACGTCGGATTTGAAAACTAGACTGACAAAACGCGACCATCCGGTGACCGACGCATCGATCGACCCTTGTAGATAGGGACGCTGGACATCGATGTATAGAATCGCGACGGTATTTGTGTGTTCCATCGTCAATACCAGGGTCTGACGGTAAGTATTAACTGTGACTTATGAGAGGGAGAAGAGAAACTTGACTGCCAAATTGTACATCCATCTGGTATGAGGCAGCGTTAGACCCTCGGAGATTAGTCGGCTAGTGACCAATGTAATGATTCGCGACGCAATTTCTGTGTTGCATCGTCATTAGGATTGTGGGAATGTCGCAATTAACTCTCAAATTTGCGTCGGATTCCCGAAACTTTACTCGCAGGAGAACGATCATGTGGTGACCCAGGCAGTAATAGATGCTTGGAGATAAATCTGCTGGAAGACGATGTTCTGAAATCCATCGCAGTATCTGTGTTCCATCGTAATTGAGAGTATGGGAGGAATAAAATTAACTGTCAGTTTTGCGTCGGATTAGAAAACTAGACTGACAAAGCGCGACCTTCCAGTGACCGAGGCACCAATAGACCCTTGTAGATAGATACGCTGGACATCGATCTATTGTATCGCGACGATATTTGTGTGTTCCATCGTCAATACCAGGATCTGACGGTAAGAATTAAATGTGAGTTATGAGAGGGAGAAAACAAACTTGACTGCCAAAGAGTACGTCCATCTGGTATGAGGCAGCGATAGAACCTCGGAGATAAGTCGGCTAGTGACCAACGTATTGAATCGCGACGCAATTTCTGTGTTGCATCGTTATTAGGATGATGGGAATGTCATAATTAACTGTCAAATTTGCGTCGGATTTGAAAACTAGACTGACAAAGCGCGAATATCCTCTGACCGAGGCACCAATAGACCCTTGTAGATAGTTACGCTGGACATCGATATATAGAATCGCGACGCTTTTTGTGTGTTCCATCGTCAATACCAGGGTCTGACGGTAAGAATTAACTGTGAGTTTTGAGAGGGTGAAGAGAAACTTGCATGCCGTAGAGTACGTCTCTCTGGTATGAGGCACGGTAGACCCTCGGAGATAAGTAGGCTAGTGACCAATGTATTGAATCGCGACGCAATTTCTGTGTTGCATCGTCATTAGGATGGTGGGAATGTCGCAATTTACTGTAAAATTTGCGTCGGATTCCCGTAACTTTACTCGCAGGAAAACGATCATGTGGTGACCCAGGCAGTAATAGATCCTTGGAGATAAATCTGCTGGAAGACGATGTTCTGAAAACCATCGCAGTATCTGTGTTCCATCGTAATTGAGAGTATGGGAGGAATAAAATTAACTGTCAGTTTTGCGTCGGATTAGAAAACTAGACTGACAAAGCGCGAACATCCGGTGACGGAGGCACCAATAGACCCTTGTAGATTGTTACGCTAGACATCGATGTATTGAATCGCGACGCTATTTTTGTGTTCCATCGTCGATACAACTATCTGACGGTAAGAACTAACTGTGAGTTTTGAGACGGAGACAAGAAACTTGACTGCCAAATTGTACATCCATCTGGTATGAGGCAGCGATAGACCCTCGGAGATAAGTCGGCTAGTGACCAATGTATTGAATAGCTAAGCAAATTTCTGTGTTGCATCGTCATTAGGATTGGCGGAATGTCGCAATTAACTGTCAAATTTGCGTCGGATTCCCGAAACTTTACTCGCAGGAAAACGATCATGTGGTGACCCAGGCAGTAATTGATGCTTGGAGCTAAATCTGCTGGAAGACGATGTTCTGAATACCATCGCAGTATGTGTGTTCCATCGTCATTGGGAGGATGAGAGGAAAGGATGAGAGGAAATAAAATTAACTGCCATTTTTGCGTCGGATTTGAGAACTAGATGACAAAACGCGACCATCCGGTGACCGAGGCACCAATAGACCCTTGTAGATACTTACGCTGGACATCGATCTATTGAATCGCTACGCTATTTGTGTGTTCCATCGTCAATACCAGGATCTGACAGTAAAAATTAACTGTTCGTTATGAGAGGGAGATGAGAAACTTGTCTGCCAAAGTGTACGTCTATCTGGTACGAGGCAGCGTTAGACTCTCGGAGATAAGTTGGCTAGTGACAAATGTATTGAATCACGACGCAATTTCTGTGTTGCATCGTCATTATGATGGTGGGAATGTCGCAATTAACTGTCAAATTTGCGTCGGATTCCCGAAACTTTACTCGCAGGAAAACGTTCATGTTGTGACCCAGGCAGTAATAGGTGCATGGAGATGAACCTGCTGGAAGACGATGTTCTGAAAACCATCGCAGTATGTGTGTTCCATCGTAAAAGAGATTATGCGAGGAGTAAAATTAACTGTCAGTTTTACGTCGGATTTGAAAACTAGACTGACAAAACGTGACCATCCGGTGACCGAGGCATCGATCGACCCTTGTAGATAGGGACGCTGGACATCGATGTATAGAATCGCGACGGTAATTGTGTGTTCCATCGTCAATACCAGGGTCTGACGGTAAGTATTAACTGTGACTTATGAGAGGGAGAAGAGAAACTTGACTGCCAAATTGTACATCCATCTGGTATGAGGCAGCGTTAGACCCTCGGAGATTAGTCGGCTAGTGACCAATGTAATGAATCGCGACGCAATTTCTGTGTTGCATCGTCATTAGGATTGTGGGAATGTCGCAATTAACTCTCAAATTTGCGTCGGATTCCCGAAACTTTACTCGCAGGAGAACGATCATGTGGTGACCCAGGCAGTAATAGATGCTTGGAGATAAATATGCTGGAAGACGATGTTCTGAAAACCATCGCAGTATGTGTGTTCCATCGTCATTGAGAGGATGAGGGAAAATAAAATTAAATGTCAGTTTTGCGTCGGATTTGAAAAATAGATGACAAAACGCGACCTTCCAGTGACCCTGACACCAATAGACCCTTGTAGATAGATACGCTGGACATCGATCTATTGTATCGCGACGATATTTGTGTGTTCCATCGTCAATACCAGGATCTGACGGTAAGAATTAACTGTGAGTTATGAGAGGGAGAAAACAAACTTGACTGCCAAAGAGTACGTCCATCTGGTATGAGACAGCGATAGAACCTCGGAGATAAGTCGGCTAGTGACCAATGTATTGAATCGCGACGCAATTTCTGTGTTGCATCGTCATTAGGATTGTGGGAATGTCGCAATTTACTGTAAAATTTGCGTCGGATTCCCGAAACTTTACTCGCAGGAAAACGATCATGTGGTGACCCAGGCAGTAATAGATACTTGGAGATAAATCTGCTGGAAGGCGATGTTCTGAAAACCATCGCAGTGTCTTTGTTCCATCGTAATTGAGAGTATGGGAGGAATAAAATTAACTGTCAGTTTTCCGTCGGATTTGAAAACTAGACTGACAAAGCGCGAACATCCGGTGACGGAGGCAACAATAGACCCTTGTAGATACTTACGCTGGACATCGGTCTATTGAATCGCTATGCTATTTGTGTGTTCCATCGTCAATACCAGGATCTGACAGAAAAAATTAACTGTGCGTTATGAGAGGGAGATGAGAAACTTGTCTGCCAAAGTTTACGTCTATCTGGTACGAGGCAGCGTTAGACTCTCGGAGATAAGTTGGCTAGTGACAAATGTATTGAATGGCGACGCAATTTATGTATTGCATCGTCATTAGGATGGTGGGAATGTCGCAATTAACTATCAAATTTGCGTCGGATTGAAAACTAGACTGAGAAAGCGCGAATATCCGGTGACCGAGGCACCAATAGACCCTTGTAGATAGTTACGCTGGACATCGATGTATTGAATCGCGACACTATTTGTGTGTTCCATCATCAATACCTGGATCTGACAGTAAAAATTAACTGTGCGTTATGAGAGGGAGAAGAGAAACTTGTCTGCCAAAGAGAACGTCTATCTGGTATCAGGCAGCGTTAGACTCTCGGAGAAAAGTTGGCTAGTTACAAATGTATTGAATGGCGATGCAATTTCTGTGTTGCAACGTAATTAGGATGGTGGGAACGTCGCAATTGACTGTAAAATTTCCGTCGGATTCCCGAAACTTTACTCGCAGGACAACGTTCATGTTGTGACCCAGGCAGTAATAGGTGCATGGAGATAAACCTGCTGGAAGACGATGTTCTGAAAACCATCGCAGTATGTGTGTTCCATCGTCATTGAGAGGATGGGAGGAATAAAATTAACTGTCAGTTTTGGGTCGGAGTAGAAAACTAAACTGACAGAACACGACCATCCGGTGACCGAGGCACCAATAGACCCTTGAAGATAGTTACGCTGGACATCGATGTATTGTATCGCGACGCTATTTGTGTGTTCCATCGTCAATACCAGGATCTGACGGTAAGAATGAACTGTGAGTTATGAGAGGGAGAAGAGAAACTTGCATGCCGTAGAGTACGTCCATCTTTTATGAGGCAGCGTTAGACCCTCGGAGATAAGTCCGCTAGTGACCAATGTATTGAATCGCGACGCAATTTCGGTGTTGCAGCGTCATTAGGATGGCTGGAAAGTCGCAATTAACAGTCAAATTTGCGTCGGATTCCGGAAACTTTACTCGCAGTAAAACGATCATGTGGTGACCCAGGCAGTAATAGATACTTGGAGATAAGTCTGCTGGAAGACGATGTTCTGAAAACCATCGCAGTATCTGTGTTCCATTGTAATTGAGAGTATGGGAGGAATAAAATTAACTGTCGGTTTTGGGTCGGATTTGAGAACAAGATGACAAAACGAGATCTTCCGGTGACCAAGGCACCAATAGACCCTTGTAGATAGTTACACTAGACATCGATCTATTGAATCGTGGCGCTAATTGTGTGTTACATCGTCAATACCAGGATCTGACGGTAAGAAGTACCTTTGGGTTATCAGATGGAGAAGAGAAACTTGACTGCCGAAGAGAAGGTCCGTCGGGTATGAGGCAGCGTTAGACCCTCGGAGATAAGTCGGCTAGTGACCAATTTTTCAATCGCGACGCAATTTCTGTCTTGCATCGTCATTAGGATGGTGGGAATGTCGCAATTAACTGTCAAATATTCGTCGGCTTCCCGAAACTTTACTCGCAGGAGATCGATCATGTGGTGACCCAGGGATGCTTGGAGATAAATCTGCTGGAAGACGATGTTCTGAAAACCATCGCAGTATGTGTGTTCCATCGTCATTGAGAGGAATAAAATTAACTGTCACTTTTGCGGTAGATTTAGAAACTAGATGACAAAACGCGATCATCCGGTGACCGAGGCACCAATAGACCTTTGTAGATATTTACGCTGGACATCGATGTATTGAATCGCGACCCAATTTGTGTGTTTCATCGTCAATACCAGGATCTGACGGTAAGAATTAACTGTGAGTTTTGAGACGGAGACAAGAAACTTTTATGGCAAATTGTACATCCATCTGGTGATCGAGGCAACATTAGAACGTCGGAGATAAATCGGCTGGTGTCCAATGTATGAATCCCGAAGCAATTTGTGTGTTCTATCGTCATCAGGAGGGCGGGAATGTCGCAATAAATTGTCAATTTTACTTCGGATTCCAGAAACTTTACTCACTGGAGAAAACACCCAGGCAGTAGTAGATGTTTAAAGATAATTCTACTGCAAGACGTTGTACTGAAGAGCATCGCAGAATGTGTTCCATCGTAATTGAGAGGATGGGAGGAATAAAATTAACTGTCAGTTTTGCGTCGGATTTGAAAACTAGACTGACAAAACGCAACCCTCCGGTGACCGAAACACCAATAGAGCCTTGTAGATAGTTACCCTGGACATCGATGCATTGAATCGCGACGCTATTTATGTGTTCCATCGTCAACAACAGGATCTGACGGTAAGAATTAACTGTGAGTTATGAGCGGGAGAAGAGAAACTTGATTGCTGAAGAGTACGTCCATCTGGTATGAGGCAGCGTTAGACCCTCGGAGATATGTCGGCTAATGCCAATGTATTGAATCGCGACGCAATTTCTGTGTTGCAACGTCATTAGGATTGTGGGAATGTCGCAATTACGTGTCACATTTTTTCGTCGGATTACCGTTACTTTACTCGCAGGAGAACGATCATGTGGAGACCCAGGCATGCTTGGAGGTAAATCTGCTGGAAGACGATGTTCTGAAAACCATCGCAGTATCTCTGTTCCATCGTAATTCAGAGGATGGGAGGAATAAAATTAACTGTCAGTTTTGTGCCGGATTTGGAAACTAGCTGACAAAACGCGACCATACGGTGACCGAGGCACCAATATACCCTTGTAGATAGTTACGCTGGACATCGATGTATAGAATCGCAACGGTATTTGTGTGTTCCATCGTCAATACCAGGATATGACGGTAAGTAATAACTGTGAGTAATGAGAGGGAGAAGAGAAACTTGACCGAAAAATTGTACATCCATCTCGTATGAGGCAGCGTTAGACCCTCTGAGCTAATTCGGCTAGTGACCAATGTATTGAATCGCGACGCAATTTCTGTGTTGCATCGTCATTAGGATGGTGGGAAAGTCGCAATTAACTGTCAAATTTGCGTCGGATTCCCGAAACTGTACTCGCAGGAGAACGATCATGTGGTGACCCAGGCATGCTTGGAGTTAAATCTGCTGGAAGACGATGTTCTGAAAACAATCGCAGTATGTGTGTTCCATCGTAATAGAGTATGCGAGGAATAAAATTAACTGTCAGTTTTACGTTGGATTTAAAAACTACATGACAAAACGCGATCATCCGGTGACCGAAGCACAAATAGACCCTTGTAGATAGTTACGCTGGACATCGATGTATAGAATCGCGACGCTATTTGTGTGTTCCATCGTCAATACCAGGATATGACGTTAAGAATTAACCGTGAGATGAAAGAGGGAGAAGAGAAACTTGACTGCCGAACAGTACATCCATCCGGTATGAGGCAGCGTTAGACCTTCGGAGATAAGTCGGCTAATGAAAAATATATTGAATCGCTACTCAATTTCTGTGTTGCAACGTCGTTAGGATGGTGGGAATGTCGCAATTAACTGTCAAATTTGCGTCGGATTCCCGAAACTTTAATCGCATGTGAACGATCATGTGGTGACCCAGGCATGCTTGGAGATAAATCTGCTACAAGACGATGTTCTGAAAACTATCGCAGTATGTGTGTTCCATCGTAATTGAGAGGATGGGAGGAATAAAATTGACTGTCAGTTTGCGGCGGATTAACGAAACTTTACTCGCAGGAGAACAACATGTGGTGACCCAGGCAGAAATAGATGCTTGGAGATAAATCTGCTGGAAGACGATGTTCTGAAAACCATCGCAGAATGTGTGTTCCATCGTAAATGAGTGGATGAGAGGAAATAAAATTAACTGTCAGTTTTGCGTCGGATTTGAAAACTAGATGACAAAACGCGTTCATCCGGTGACCGAGTCACCAGTAGACCCTCGTAGATAGTTACGCTAGACAATGATGTATTGAATCGCGACGCTATTTGTGTGTTCCATCGTCAATACCAGGATCTGACGGTAAGCATTAACTGTGGGTTATGAGAGGGAGAAGAGAAACTTGCATGCCGTAGAGTACGTCCATCTTTTATGAGGCAGCGTTAGACGCTCGGAGATAAGTCGGCTAGTGACCAATGTATTGAATCGCGACGCAATTTCTGTGTTGCATTGTCATTAGGATGATGGGAATGTCGCAATTAACTGTCAAATTTGCGTCGGATTCCCGAAACTTTACTCGCAGGAGAACGATCATGTGGTGACCCATGCATGCTTGGAGATAAATCTGCTGGAAGACGATGTTCTGAAAACCATCGCAGTATGTGTGTTCCATCGTAATAGAGAGTATGCGAGGAATAAAATTAACTGTCAGTTTTACGTTGGATTTGAAAACTAGACTGACAAAACGCGATCATCCGGTGACCGAAGCACACATAGACCCTTGTAGAGAGTTACGCTGGACATCGATGTATAGAATCGCGACGCTATTTGTGTGTTCCATCGTCAATACCAGGATCTGACGGTAAGTATTAACTGTGAGTTATGAGAGGGAGAAGAGAAACTTGACTGCCAAATTGTACATCCATCTGGTATGAGGCAGCGTTAGACCCTCGGAGATAATTCGGCTAGTGACCAATGTATTGAATCTCGTCGCAATTTCTGTGTTGCATCGTCATTAGGATGGTGGGAAAGTCGCAATTAACTGTCAAATTTGCGTCGGATTCCCAAAACTGTACTCGCAGGAGAACGATCATGTGGTGACCCAGGCAGTAATAGATGCTTGGAGATAAATATGCTGGAAGACGATGTTCTGAAAACTATCGCAGTATGTGTGTTCCATCGTAATTGAGAGGATGGGAGGAATAAAATTGACTGTCAGTTTGCGGCGGATTAACGAAACTTTACTCGCAGGAGAACAACATGTGGTGACCCAGGCAGAAATAGATGTTTGGAGATAAATCTGCTGGAAGACGATGTTCTGAAAACCATCGCAGTATGTGTGTTCCATCGTAAATGAGTGGATGAGAGGAAATAAAATTAACTGTCAGTTTTGCGTCGGATTTGAAAACTAGACTGACAAAGCGCGAATATCAGGTGACCGAGGCCCCAAAAGACCCTTGTAGATAGTTACGCTGGACATCGATGTATTGAATCGCGACGCTATTTGTGTGTTCCATCGTAGATACCAGGATCTGACGGTAAGAATTAACTGTGAGTTTTGAGAGGGAGAAAAGAAACTTTACTGCCAAAGAGTACTTTCATCTCGTATGAGGCAGCGTTAGTCCCACGGGCATAAGTCGGCTAATGACCAATGTATTGAATCGCGACGCAATTTCTGTGTTGCAACGTCGTTAGGATGGTGGGAATGTCGCAATTAACTGTCAAATTTGCGTTGGATTCTCGAAACTTTATACGTAGGACAACGATCATGTGGTGACCCAGGCAGTAATAGATGCTTGGAGACAAATCTGCACGAAGATAATGTTCTAAAAACCATCGCAGTATGTGTGTTCCATCGTCATTGAGTGGAAGAGAGGAAATAAAATTAACTGTCAGTTTTGCGTCGGAATTGAAAACTAGATGACAAAACGCGACCACCCGGTGACCGAGGCACCAATAGACCCTCGTAGATAGTTACGCTAGACAAAGATGTATTGAATCGCGACGCTATTTGAGTGTTCCATCGTCAATACCAGGATCTGACGGTAAGAATTAACTGTGAGTTATGAGAGGGAGAAGAGAAACTTGCATGCCGTAGAGTACGTCCATCTTTTATGAGGCAGCGTTAGACCCTCGGAGATAAGTCCGCTAGTGACCAATGTATTGAATCGCGACGCAATTTCGGTGTTGCAGCGTCATTAGGATGGCTGGAAAGTCGCAATTAACTGTCAAATTTGCGTCGGATTCCCGAAACTTTACTCGCTGGACAACGATCTTGTCGTGACCCAGGCATGCTTGGAGATAAATCTGCTGGAAGACGATGTTTTGAAAACAATCGCAGTATGTGTGTTCCATCGTAATTGAGAGTATGGGAGGAATAAAATTAACTGCCAGTTTTGTGTCGGACTTGTGAAGTAGCCTGACAAAACGCGTCCATCCTGTGACGGAGGCACCAATAGACCCTTGTAGATAGTTACGCTGGACATCCATGTATAGAATCGCAACGGTATTTGTGTGTTCCATCGTCAATACCAGGATCTGACGGAAAGTAATAACTGTGAGTTATGAGAGGGAGAAGAGAAACTTGACCGCCAAACTGTACATCCATGTGGTATGAGGCAGCGTTAGACCCTCGGAGATAATTCGGCTAGTGACCAATGTATTGAATCTCGACGCAATTTCTGTGTTGCATCGTCATTAGGATGGTGGGAAAGTCGCAATTAACTGTCATATTTGCGTCGGATTCCCGAAACTGTACTCGCAGGAGAACGATCATGTGGTGACCCAGGCAGTAATAGATGCTTGGAGATAAATATGCTGGAAGACGATGTTCTGAAAACTATCGCAGTATGTGTGTTCCATCGTAATTGAGAGGATGGGAGGAATAAAATTGACTGTCAGTTTGCGGCGGATTAACGAAACTTTACTCGCAGGAGAACAACATGTGGTGACCCAGGCAGAAATAGATGCTTGGAGATAAATCTGCTGGAAGACGATGTTCTGAAAACCATCGCAGTATGTGTGTTCCATCGTAAATGAGTGGATGAGAGGAAATAAAATTAACTGTCAGTTTTGCGTCGGATTTGAAAACTAGATGACAAAACGCGACCATCCGGTGACCGAGGCACCAATAGACCCTTGTAGATAGTTACGCTGGACATCGATGTATTGAATCGCGACGCTATTTGTTTGTTCCATCGTCAATACCAGGATCTGACGGTAAGAATTAACTGTTCGTTATGAGAGGGAGAAAACAAACTTGACTGCCAAATTTTACATCCATCTGGTATGGGGCAGCGTCAGACCCTCGGAGATAAGTCGGCTAGTGACCAATGTATTGATTCGCGACGCAATTTCTGTGTTGCATCGTCATTAGGATGGTGGGAATGTCGCAATTAACTGTCAAATTTGCGTCGGATTCACGAAACTTTACTCGCAGTACAACAACATGTGGTGACCCAGGCAGTAGTAGATGATTGGAGATAAAACTGATGGAAGACGATGTTCTGAAAACCATCGCAGTATGTGTGTTCCATCGTAATAGAGAGTATGCGAGGAATAAAATTAACTGTCAGTTTTACGTTGGATTTGAAAACTAGACTGACAAAACGCGACCATCCGGTGACCGAAGCACACATAGACCCTTGTAGAGAGTTACGCTGGACATCGATGTATAGAATCGCGACGCTATTTGTGTGTTCCATCGTCAATACCAGGATCTGACGGTAAGTAATAACTGTGAGTTATGAGAGGGAGAAGAGAAACTTGACTGCCAAATTGAACATCCATCTGGTATGAGGCAGAGTTAGACCCTCGGAGATAATTCGGCTAGTGACCAATGTATTGAATCGCGGCGTAATTTCTTTGTTGCTTCGTCATTAGAATGGTGGGAATGTCGCAGTTAACTGTCAAATTTGCGTCGGATTCCCGAAACGTTACTCGCAGGACAACGATCATGTGGAGACCCAGGCAGTAATAGATGCTTGGAGTTAAATCTGCTGGAAGACGATGTTCTGAAAACCATAGCAGTATGTGTGTTCCTCCGTAATTGAGAGTATGGGAGGAATAAAATTAACTGTCAGTTTTGCGTCGGACAAAACGCGACCACCCGGTGACCGAGGCACCAATAGACCCTTGTAGATAGTTACGCTGGACATCGATGTATAGAATCGCGACGCTATTTGTGTGTTCCATCGCCAATACCAGGATCTGACGGTAAGAATTAACTGTGAGTTATGAGAGGGAGAAAACAAACTTGACTGCCAAAGAGTACGTCCATCTAGTATGAGACAGCGATAGAACCTCGGAGATAAGTCGGCTAGTGACCAATGTATTGAATCGCGACGCAATTTCTGTGTTGCATCGTCATTAGGATTGTGGGAATGTCGCAATTTACTGTAAAATTTGCGTCGGATTCCCGAAACTTTACTCGCAGGAAAACGATCATGTGGTGACCCAGGCAGTAATAGATACTTGGAGATAAATGTGCTGGAAAACGATGTTCTGAAAACCATTGCAGTATGTGTGTTTCATCGTAATTGAGAGGATGGGAGGAATAAAAGTAACTGTCAGTTTTGCGTCGGATTTTAAAACTAGACTGACAAAGCGCGACCATCCGGTGACCGAGGCACCAATAGACCCTTGTAGATAGTTACGCTAGACATTGATGTATTGAATCGCGACGCTATTTGTGTGTTCCATCGTCGATACCAGGATCTGAAGGGTAAGAATTAAATGTGAGTTTTGAGACGGAGACAAGAAACTTGACAGCCAAATTGTACATCCATCTGGTATGAGGCAGCGTTCGACCCTCGGAGATAAGTCGGCTATTGAACAATGTATTGAATCGCGACGCAATTTCTGTGTTGTAGCGTCATTAGGATGGTGGGAATGTCGCAATTAACTCTCAAATTTGCGTCGGATTCGCGAAACTTTACTCGGTGGACAACTATCTTATGGTGACCCAGGCAGTAATAGATGCTTGGAGATAAATCTGCTGGAAGACGATGTTCTGAAAACCATCGCAGTATGTGTGTTCCATCGTCATTGAGAGGATGAGAGGAAAGGATGAGAGGAAATAATATGTCAGTTTTGCGTCGTATTTGAAAACTAGACAACAAAACGCGACCATCCGGTGACCGAGGCACCAATGGACCCTTATAGTTAGTTACGCTGGACATCGATCTATTGAATCGCGAAGCCATTTGTGTTTTCCTTCGTAAATACCAGGATCTGACAGTAAGAATTAACTGTGAGCTATGAGAGGGAGAAAACAAACTTGACTGCCAAACAGTACGTCCATCTAGTACGAGGCAGCGTTAGACCCTCGGAAATAAGTCGGCTAGTGACCAATGTATTGAATCGCGACGCAATTTCTGTGTTGCGTCGTCATTAGGATGGTGGGAAAGTAGCAATTAACTGTCAAATTTGCGTCGGATTCCCGAAACTGTACTGGCAGGAGAACGATCATGTGGTAACCCAGGCATGCTTGGAGATAAATCTGCTGGAAGACGATTTTCCGAAAACCATCGCAGTATGTGTGTTCCATCGTCATTGAGTGGATGAGAGGAAATAAAATTAACTGTCAGTTTTGCGTCGGATTTGAAAACTAGATGACAAAACGCGACCATCCGGTGAGCGAGGCACCAATAGACCCTTGTAGATAGTTACGCTGGACATCGATGTATTGACTCGCGACGCTATTTGTGTGTTTCATCGTCAATACCAGGATCCGACGGTAAGAATTAACTGTGAGTTGTAAGAGGGAGAAGAGAAACTTGACTGCCGAACAGTACGTCCATCTGGTATGAGGCAGCGTTAGACCCTCGGAGATAAGTCGGCTAATGACCAATGTATTGAATCGCGACTCAATTTCTGTGTTTCAACTTCATTAGAATGGTGGGAATGTCGCAATTAAGTGTCAAATTTGCGTCGGATTCCCGAAACTTTACTCGCAGGAGAACGATCATGTGGTGACCCATGCATGCTTAGATATAAATCTGCTGGAAGGCGATGTTCTGAAAACCATAGCAGTATGTGTGTTCCTCCGTAATTGAGAGTATGGGAGGAATAAAATTAACTGTCAGTTTTGCGTCGGACAAAACGCGACCACCCGGTGACCGAGGCACCAATAGACCCTTGTAGATAGTTACGCTGGACATCGATGTATAGAATCGCGACGCTATTTGTGTGTTCCATCGCCAATACCAGGATCTGACGGTAAGAATTAACTGTGAGTTATGAGAGGGAGAAAACAAACTTGACTGCCAAAGAGTACGTCCATCTGGTATGAGACAGCGATAGAACCTCGGAGATAAGTCGGCTAGTGACCAATGTATTGAATCGCGACGCAATTTCTGTGTTGCATCGTCATTAGGATTGTGGGAATGTCGCAATTTACTGTAAAATTTGCGTCGGATTCCCGAAACTTTACTCGCAGGAAAACGATCATGTGGTGACCCAGGCAGTAATAGATACTTGGAGATAAATCTGCTGGAAGGCGATGTTCTGAAAACCATCGCAGTATCTTTGTTCCATCGTAATTGAGAGTATGGGAGGAATAAAATTAACTGTCAGTTTTCCGTCGGATTTGAAAACTAGACTGACAAAGCGCGAACATCCGGTGACGGAGGCAACAATAGACCCTTGTAGATACTCACGCTGGACATCGATCTATTGAATCGCTATGCTATTTGTGTGTTCCATCGTCAATACCAGGATCTGACAGAAAAAATTAACTGTGCGTTATGAGAGGGAGATGAGAAACTTGTCTGCCAAAGTTTACGTCTATCTGGTACGAGGCAGCGTTAGACTCTCGGAGATAAGTTGGCTAGTGACAAATGTATTGAATGGCGACGCAATTTCTGTATTGCATCGTCATTAGGATGGTGGGAACGTCGCAGTTAACTGTAAAATTTCCGTCGGATTCCCGAAACTTTACTCGCAGGACAACGTTCATGTTGTGACCCAGGCAGTAATAGGTGCATGGAGATAAACCTGCTGGAAGACGATGTTCTGAAAACCATCGCAGTATGTGTGTTCCATCGTAAAAGAGATTATGCGAGGAGTAAAATTAACTGTCAGTTTTACGTCGGATTTGAAAACTAGACTGACAAAACGTGACCATCCGGTGACCGAGGCATCGATCGACCCTTGTAGATAGTTACGCTGGACATCGATGTATTGAATCGCGACGCTATTTGTGTGTTCCATCGTAGATACCAGGATCTGACGGTAAGAATTAACTGTGAGTTTTGAGAGGGAGAAAAGAAACTTTACTGCCAAAGAGTACTTTCATCTCGTATGAGGCAGCGTTAGTCCCACGGACATAAGTCGGCTAATGACCAATGTATTGAATCGCGACGCAATTTCTGTGTTGCAACGTCGTTAGGATGGTGGGAATGTCGCAATTAACTGTCAAATTTGCGTTGGATTCTCGAAACTTTATACGTAGGACAACGATCATGTGGTGACCCAGGCAGTAATAGATGCTTGGAGATAAATACGCTGGAAGACGATGTTCTGAAAACTATCGCAGTATGTGTGTTCCATCGTAATTGAGAGGATGGGAGGAATAAAATTGACTGTCAGTTTGCGGCGGATTAACGAAACTTTACTCGCAGGAGATCAACATGTGGTGACCCAGGCAGAAATAGATGTTTCGAGATAAATCTGCTGGAAGACGATGTTCTGAAAACCATCGCAGTATGTGTCTTCCATCGTAAATGAGTGGATGAGAGGAAATAAAATTAACTGTCAGTTGTGCGTCGGATTTGAAAACTAGATGACAAAACGCGTCCATCCGGTGACCGAGGCACCAGTAGACCCTCGTAGATAGTTACGCTAGACAATGATGTATTGAATAGCGACGCTATTTGTGTGTTCCATCGTCAATACCAGGATCTGACGGTAAGCATTAACTGTGGGTTATGAGAGGGAGAAGAGAAACTTGCATGCCGTAGAGTACGTCCATCTTTTATGAGGAAGCGTTAGACGCTCGGAGATAAGTCGGCTAATGACCAATGTATTGAATCGCGACGCAATTTCTGTGTTGCATTGTCATTAGGATGATGGGAATGTCGCAATTAACTGTCAAATTTGCGTCGGATTCCCGAAACTTTACTCGCAGGAGAACGATCATGTGGTGACCCATGCATGCTTGGAGATAAATCTGCTGGAAGACGATGTTCTGAAAACCATCGCAGTATGTGTGTTCCATCGTAATAGAGAGTATGCGAGGAATAAAATTAACTGTCAGTTTTACGGTGGATTTGAAAACTAGACTGACAAAACGCGACCATCCGGTGACCGAGGCACAAATAGACCCTTGTAGATAGTTACGCTGGACATCGATGTATAGAACCGCGACGCTATTTGTGTGTTCCATCGTCAATACCAGGATCTGACGGTAAG
This sequence comes from Schistocerca gregaria, assembly GCF_023897955.1. NCBI lineage: Eukaryota > Metazoa > Arthropoda > Insecta > Orthoptera > Acrididae > Schistocerca > Schistocerca gregaria. The sequence continues at coordinate 1,351,152 of NW_026061891.1, read as the reverse complement.
TAATAACTGTGAGTTATGAGAGGGAGAAGAGAAACTTGACCACCAAATTGTACATCCATCTCGTATGAGGCATCGTTAGACCCTCGGAGATAATTCGGCAAGTGACCAATGTATTGAATCGCGACGCAATTTCTGTGTTGCATCGTCATTAGGATGGTGGGAAAGTCGCAATTAACTGTCAAATTTGCGTCGGATTCCCGAAACTTTATACGTAGGACAACTATCGTGTGGTGACCCAGGCAGTAATAGATGCTTGGAGACAAATCTACACGAAGACAATGTTCTAAAAACCATCGCAGTATGTGTGTTCCATCGTCATTGAGTGGATGAGAGGAAATAAAATTAACTGTCAGTTTTGCGTCGGATTTGAAAACTAGATGACAAAACGCGACCATCCGGTGACCGAGGCACCAATAGACCCTTGTAGATAGTTACGCTGGACATCGATGTATTGAATCACGACGCTATTTGTTTGTTCCATCGTCAATACCAGGATCTGACGGTAAGAATTAACTGTGAGTTATGAGAGGGAGAAAACAAACTTGACTGCCAAATTTTACATCCATCTGGTATGAGGCAGCGTCAGACCCTCGGAGATAAGTCGGCTAGTGACCAATGTATTGAATCGCGACGCAATTTCTGTGTTGCATCGTCATTAGGATGGTGAGAATGTCGCAATTAACTGTCAAATTTGCGTCGGATTCACGAAACTTTACTCGCAGTACAACAACATGTGGTGACCCAGGCAGTAGTAGATGATTGGAGATAAAACTGATGGAAGACGATGTTCTGAAAACCATCGCAGTATGTGTGTTCCATCGTAATAGAGAGTATGCGAGGAATAAAATTAACTGTCAGTTTTACGTTGGATTTGAAAACTAGACTGACAAAACGCGACCATCCGGTGACCGAAGCACACGTAGACCCTTGTAGAGAGTTACGCTGGACATCGATGTATAGAATCGCGACGCTATTTGTGTGTTCCATCGTCAATACCAGGATATGACGGTAAGTAATAACTGTGAGTTATGAGAGGGAGAAGAGAAACTTGACTGCCAAATTGAACATCCATCTGGTATGACGCAGCGTTAGACCCTCGGAGATAATTCGGCTAGTGACCAATGTATTGAATCGCGGCGTAATTTCTTTGTTGCTTCGTCATTAGAATGGTGGGAATGTCGCAGTTAACTGTCAAATTTGCGTCGAATTCCCGAAACTTTACTCGCAGAAAAACATGTGGTGACCCATACATGCTTGGAGATAAATCTGCTGGAAGACGATGTTCTGAAAACCATCGCAGTATGTGTGTTCCATCGTCATTGAGAGGATGAGAGGGAAGGATGAGAGGACATAAAATTAACTGTCAGTTTTGCGTCGGATTTGAAAACTAGATGACAAAACGCGACCATCCGGTGACCGAGGCACCATTCGACCCTTGTAGATAGTTACGCTAGACACCGATGTATTGAATCGCGACGCTATTTGTGTGTTCCATCGTCAATACCAGGATCTGACGGTAAGAGTTACCTATGAGTTTTGAGACGGAGACAAGAAACTTGACTGCCAAAGAGTACCTTCATCTGGTATGAGGCAGCGTTAGACCCTCGGAGATAAGTCGGCTAATGACCAGTGTATTGAATCGCGACTCAATTTCTGTGTTGCAACGTCGTTAGGATGGTGGGAATGTCGCATTTAACTGTCAAATTTGCGTCGGATTCCCGAAACTTTACTCGCAGGACAACGATCATGTGGTGACCCAGGCAGTAGTAGATGCTTGGAGATAAATCTGCTGGAAGACGATGTTCTGAAAACCATCGAAGTATGTGTGTTCCATCGTAATTGAGAGTACTTGAGGAATAAAATTAACTATCAGTTTTGCGTCGGATTTGAAAACTAGACTGACAAAACGCGAATATCCGGTGACCGAAGCACAAATAGACACTTGTAGATAGTTACGCTGGACATCAATGTATAGAATCGCCACGCGATTTGTGTGTTCCATCGTCAATACCAGGATCTGACGGTAAGAATTAACTGTGAGTTTTGAGACGGAGACAAGAAACTTGACAGCCAATTTGTACATCCATCTAGTATGAGGCAGCGTTGAGACGGAGACAAGAAACTTGACAGCCAATTTGTACATCCATCTGGTATGAGGCAGCGTTAGACCCTCGTAGATAAGTCATCTAATGAACACTGTATTGAACCCCGTCGCAATTTCTGTGTTGCATCGTCATTGGGATGGTGTGAATGTCGCAATTAAGTTTCAAATTTGCGTCGGATTCTCGAAACTTTACTCGCAGAAAAACATGTGGTGACCCATACATGCTTGGAGATAAATCTGCTGGAAGACGATGTTCTTTAAAACCATCGCAGTATGTGTGTTCCATCGTAATTGAGAGTATGGGAGGAATAAAATTAACTGACAGTGTGGGGCGCATTTGAAAACTAGACTGACAATACGCGACCATACGGTGACCGATGCACCAGTAGACCCTTGTAGATAGTTACGCTGGACATCGATCTATTGAATCGCGACGCTATTTGGTGTTTCATTGTCAATACCAGGATCTGACGGTAAGAATTAACTGTGAGTTGTGAGAGGGAGATGAGAAACTTGACTGCCGAACAGTACGTCCATCTGGTATGAGGCAGCGTTAGACTCTCGGAGATAAGTCGGCTAATGAAAAATGTATTGAATCGCGACTCAATTTCTGTGTTGCAACGTCGTTAGGATGGTGGGAGTGTCGCAATTAACTGTCAAATTTGCGTCGGATTCCCGAAACTTTACTCGCAGGAGAACAACATATGGTGACCCAGGCAGTAATGGATGCTTGGAGATAAATCTGCTCGAAGACTATGTTCAGAGAACCATCGCAGTATGTGTGTTCCATCGTAATTGAGAGTATGGGAGGGATAAAATTAACTGCCAGTTTTGCTTCGGATTTGTAAACTAGACTGACAAAACGCGAATATCCGGTGACCGAAGCACAAATAGACCCTTGTAGATAGTTACGCTGGACATCGATCTATTGAATCACGACGCTATTTGTGTGTTCCATCGTCGATTCCAGGATCTGACGTTAAGAATTAACTGTGAGTTTTGAGACGGAGACAAGAAAATTGACAGCCAAATTGTACATCCATCTGGTAAGAGGCAGCGTTAGACCCTCGGAGATAAGTCGTCTAATGACCAATGTATTGAATCGCGACGCAATTTCTGTGTTGCAACGTCGTTAGGATGGTGGGAATGTCGCAATTAACTGTCAAATTCGCGTCGGATTCCTGATACTTTACTCGCAGGACAACATGTGGTGACCCAGGCAGTAATAGATGCTTGGAGATAAATCTGCTGGAAGACGATGTTCTGAAAACCATCGCAGTATGTGTATTGTCATTCAGAGGATGAGAGGAAAGGATGAGAGGAAATAAAATTAACTGTTAGTTCTGAGTCGGATTTGAAAACCAGATGACAAAACGCGACCATCCGGTGACCGATGCATGAATAGACCCTTGTAGATAGTTACGCTGGACAACGATGTATTGAATCGCGACGCTATTTGTGTTTTCCTTCGTCAATACCAGGATCTGACGGTAAGAATTAACTGTGAGTTTTGAGACGGAGACAGGAAACTTGACAGCCAAGTTGTACATCCATCTGGCAAGAGGCAGCGTTAGACAATCGGAGATAAGTCGGCTAGTGACCAATGTATTGAATCGCCACGCAATTTCTGTGTTGCATCGTCATTAGGATGGTGGGAATGTCGCAATTAACTGTCAAATTTGCGTCGGATTCCCGAAACTTTTCTCGCAGGACAACGATCATGTGGTGACCCAGGCAGTAGTAGATGCTTGGAGATAAATCTGCTGGAAGACGATGTTCTGAAAACCATCGCAGTATGTGTGTTCCATCGTAATTGAGAGGATGCGAGGAATAAAATAAACTGTCAGTTTCGCGTCGGATTTGAAAACTAGATGACAAATCGCGACCATCCAGTGACCGAGGCACCAATAGTTGATATTTACGATGGACATCGATCTATTGAATCGCGATGCTATTTGAGTGTTCCATCGTCAATACCACGATCTGACGGTAAGAATTTATTGTGCGTTTTGAGACGGAGACAAGAAACTTGACAGCTAAATTGTTTATCCATCTGGTATGAGGCAGCGTTAGACCCTCGGAGATAAGTCGGCTAGTGACCAATGTATTGAATCGCGACGCAATTTCTGTGTTGCATCGTCATTAGGATGGTGGGAATGTCGCAATTAACTGTCAAATTTGCGTCGGATTCCGGAAACTTTCCTCGCAGGAGAACAATCAAGTGTTTACCCAGTCATGCTTGGAGATAAATCTGCTGGAAGACGATGTTCTGAAAACCATCGCAGTATGTGTGTTCCATCGTAATTGAGAGTATGGGAGGAATAAAACTAACTGCCAGTTTTGCGTAGGATTTGTAAACTAGACTGACAATACGCGACCATCCGGTGACCGAGGAATCTATTTACACCTTTGTAGATACTTACGCTGGACATCGATGTATTGAATCGCGACGCTATTTGTGTGTTTCATTGTCAATACCAGGATCTGACGGTAAGAATTAACTGTGAGTCGTGAGAGGGAGAAGAGAAACTTGACTGCCGAACAGTATGTCCATCGGGTATGAGGCAACGTTTTACCCTAGGAGATAAGTCGGCTAATGACCAATGTATTGAATCGCGACTCAGTTTCTGTGTTGCAACGTCGTTAGGATGGTGGGAATGTAGCAATTAACTGTCAAATTTGCGTCGGATTCCAGAAAATTTACTCGCTGGAGAACAACATGTGGTGACCCAGGCAGAAATAGATGCTTGGAGATAAATCTGCTGGAAGACTATGTTATGAAAACCATCGCAGTATGTGTGTTCCACCGTAATTGAGAGGATGGGAGGAATAAAATTAACTGTCACTTTTGAGTCGGATTTGTAAACTAGACTGATAAAGCGCGAAAATCCGGTGACCGAGGGACCAATAGACCCTTGTAGATAGTTACGCTAGACATCGATGTATTGAATCGCGACGCTATTTGTGTGTTCCATCGTCGATACCAGGATTTGACGGTAAGAATAAACTGTGAGTTTTTAGACGGAGACAAGAAACTTGACAGCCAAATTGTACATCCATCTGGTATGAGGCAGCGTTAGACCCTCGGAGATAAGTCGGCTAGTGACCAATGCATTGAATCGCGACGCAATTTCTGTGTTGCATCGTCGTTAGGATGGTGGGAATGTAGCAATTAACTGTCGAATTTGCGTCGGATTCCCGAAACTTTACTCGCAGGACAACGATCATGTGGTGACCCATGCAGTAATAGATGCTTGGAGATAAATCTGCTGGAAGACGATGTTCTGAAAACCATCGCAGTATGTGTGTTCCATCGTCATTGAGAGGATGAGAGGAAAGGATGAAAGGAAATAAAATTAACTGTTAGTTCTGCGTCGGATTTGAAAACCAGATGACAAAACGCGACCATCCGGTGACCGAGGCACGAATAGACCCTTGTAGATAGTTACGCTGGACAACGATGTATTGAATCGCGACGATATTTGTGTTTTCCTTCGTCAATACCAGGATCTGACGGTAAGAATTAACTGTGAGTTTTGAGACGGAGACAGGAAACTTGACAGCCAAGTTGTACATCCATCTGGCAAGAGGCAGCGTTAGACAATCGGAGATAAGTCGGCTAGTGACCAATGTATTGAATCGCCACGCAATTTCTGTGTTGCATCGTCATTAGGATGGTGGGAATGTCGCAATTAACTGTCAAATTTGCGTCGGATTCCCGAAACTTTACTCGCAGGAGAACAACATGTGGTGAAACAGGCAGTAATAGATGCTTGGAGATAAATCTGCTGGAAGACGATGTTCTGAAAACCATCGCAGTATGTGTATTGTCATCCAGAGGATGAGAGGAAAGGATGAGAGGAAATAAAATTAACTGTTAGTTCTGCGTCGGATTTGAAAACCAGATGACAAAACGCGATCATCCGGTGACCGAGGCACGAATAGACCCTTGTAGATAGTTACGCTGGACAACGATATATTGAATCGCGACGCTATTTGTGTTTTCCTTCGTCAATAAAAGGATCTGACGGTAAGAATTAACTGTGAGTTTTGAGACGGAGACAGGAAACTTGACAGCCAAGTTGTACATCCATCTGGCAAGAGGCAGCGTTAGACAATCGGAGATAAGTCGGCTAGTGACCAATGTATTGAATCGCCACGCAATTTCTGTGTTGCACCGTCATTAGGATGGTGGGAATGTCGCATTTAACTGTCAAATTTGCGTCGGATTCCCGAAACTTTACTCGCAGGACAACGATCATGTGGTGACCCAGGCAGTAGTAGATGCTTGGAGATAAATCTGCTGGAAGACGATGTTCTGAAAACCATCGCAGTATGTGTGTTCCATCGTAATTGAGAGGATGCGAGGAATAAAATAAACTGTCAGTTTCGCGTCGGATTTGTAAACTAGATGACAAATCGCGACCATCCGGTGACCGAGGCACCAATAGTAGATAGTTACGATGGACATCGATCTATTGAATCGCGATGCAATTTGAGTGTTCCATTGTCAATACCACGATCTGACGGTAAGAATTTATTGTGCGTTTTGAGACGGAGACAAGAAACTTGACAGCTAAATTGTTTATCCATCTGGTATGAGGCAGCGTTAGACCCTCGGAGATAAGTCGGCTAGTGACCAATGTATTGGATCGCGACGCAATTTCTGTGTTGCATCGTCATTAGGATGGTAGGAATGTCGCAATGAACTGTCAAATTTGCGTCGGATTCCAGAAACTTTACTCGCTGGAGAACAACATGCAGAAATAGATGCTTGGAGATAAATCTGCTGGAAGACTATGTTATGAAAACCATCGCAGTATGTGTGTTCCATCGTAATTGAGAGTATGGGAGGAATAAAACTAACTGCCAGTTTTGCGTAGGATTTGTAAACAAGACTGACAAAACGCGTCCATCCGGTGACCGAGGAACCTATTTACACCTTTGTAGATACTTACGCTAGACATCGATGTATTGAATCGCGACGCTATTTGTGTGTTTCATCGTCAATACTAGGATCTGACGGTTAGAATTAACTGTGAGTCGTGAGAGGGAGAAGAGAAACTTGACTGCCGAACAGTACGTCCATCGGGTATGAGGCAACGTTTTACCCTAGGAGATAAGTCGGCTAATGACCAATGTATTAAATCGCGACTCAATTTCTGTGTTGCAACGTCGTTAGGATGGTGGGAATGTCGCAATTCACTGTCAAATTTGCGTCGGATTCCAGAAACTTTACTCGCTGGAGAACAACATGCAGAAATAGATGCTTGGAGATAAATCTGCTGGAAGACTATGTTATGAAAACCATCGCAGTATGTGTGTTCCATCGTAATTGAGAGGATGGGAGGAATAAAATTAACTGTCACTTTTGAGACGGATTTGTAAACTAGACTGACAAAGCGCGAAAATCCGGTGACCGAGGCACCAATAGACCCTTGTAGATAGTTACGCTAGACATCGATGTATTGAATCGCGACGCTATTTGTGTGTTCCATCGTCGATACCAGGATTTGACGGTAAGAATAAACTGTGAGTTTTTAGACGGAGACAAGAAACTTGACAGGCACATTGTACATCCATCTGGTATGAGGCAGCGTTAGACCCTCGGAGATAAGTCGGCTAGTGACCAATGTATTGAATCGCGACGCAATTTCTGTGTTGCATCGTCGTTAGGATGGTGGGAATGTAGCAATTAACTGTCGAATTTGCGTCGGATTCCCGAAACTTTACTCGCAGGACAACGATCATGTGGTGACCCAGGCAGTAATAGATGCTTGGAGATAAATCTGCTGGAAGACGATGTTCTGAAAACCATCGCAGTATGTGTATTGTCATTCAGAGGATGAGAGGAAAGGATGAGAGGAAATAAAATTAACTGTTAGTTCTGCGTCGGATTTGAAAACCAGATGACAAAACGCGATCATCCGGTGACCGAGGCACGAATAGACCCTTGTAGATAGTTACGCTGGACAACGATGTATTGAATCGCGACGCTATTTGTGTTTTCCTTCGTCAGTACCAGGATCTGACGGTAAGAATTAACCGTGAGTTTTGAGACGGAGACAGGAAACTTGACAGCCAAGTTGTACATCCATCTGGCAAGAGGCAGCGTTAGACAATCGGAGATAAGTCGCCTAGTGACCAATGTATTGAATCGCCACGCAATTTCTGTGTTGCACCGTCATTAGGATGCTGGGAATGTCGCATGTAACTGTCAAATTTGGGTCGGATTCCCGAAACTTTACTCGCAGGACAACGATCATGTGGTGACCCAGGCAGTAGTAGATGCTTGGAGATAAATCTGCTGGAAGACGATGTTCTGAAAACCATCGCAGTATGTGTGTTCCATCGTAATTGAGAGGATGCGAGGAATAAAATAAACTGTCAGTTTCGCGTCGGATTTGAAAACTAGATGACAAATCGCGACCATCCGGTGACCGAGGCACCAATAGTAGATAGTTACGATGGACATCGATCTATTGAATCGCGATGCAATTTGAGTGTTCCATCGTGAATACCACGAACTGACGGTAAGAATTTATTGTGCGTTTTGAGACGGAGACAAGAAACTTGACAGCTAAATTGTTTATCCATCTGGTATGAGGCAGCGTTAGACCCTCGGAGATAAGTCGGCTAGTGACCAATGTATTGAATCGCGACGCAATTTCTGTGTTGCATCGTCATTAGGATGGTGGGAATGTCGCAATTAACTGTCAAATTTGCGTCGGATTCCGGAAACTTTCCTCGCAGGAGAACAATCATGTGTTTACCCAGTCATGCTTGGAGATAAATCTGCTGGAAGACGATGTTCTGAATACCATCGCAGTATGTGTGTTCCATCGTAATTGAGAGTATGGGAGGAATAAAACTAACTGCCAGTTTTGCGTAGGATTTGTAAACTAGACTGACAAAACGCGTCCATCCGGTGACCGAGGAACCTATTTACACCTTTGTAGATACTTACGCTGGACATCGATGTATTGAATCGCGACGCTATTTGTGTGTTTCATCGTCAATACTAGGATCTGACGGTAAGAATTAACTGTGAGTCGTGAGAGGGAGAAGAGAAACTTGACTGCCGAACAGTACGTCCATCGGGTATGAGGCAACGTTTTACCCTAGGAGATAAGTCGGCTAATGACCAATGTATTAAATCGCGACTCAATTTCTGTGTTGCAACGTCGTTAGGATGGTGGGAATGTCGCAATTAACTGTCAAATTTGCGTCGGATTCCAGAAACTTTACTCGCTGGAGAACAACATGCAGAAATAGATGCTTGGAGATAAATCTGCTGGAAGACTATGTTATGAAAACCATCGCAGTATGTGTGTTCCATCGTAATTGAGAGGATGGGAGGAATAAAATTAACTGTCACTTTTGAGTCGGATTTGTAAACTAGACTGATAAAGCGCGAAAATCCGGTGACCGAGGGACCAATAGACCCTTGTAGATAGTTACGCTAGACATCGATGTATTGAATCGCAACGCTATTTGTGTGTTCCATCGTCGATACCAGGATTTGACGGTAAGAATAAACTGTGAGTTTTTAGACGGAGACAAGAAACTTGACAGCCAAATTGTACATCCATCTGGTATGAGGCAGCGTTAGACCCTCGGAGATAAGTCGGCTAGTGACCAATGCATTGAATCGCGACGCAATTTCTGTGTTGCATCGTCGTTAGGATGGTGGGAATGTAGCAATTAACTGTCGAATTTGCGTCGGATTCCCGAAACTTTACTCGCAGGACAACGATCATGTGGTGACCCATGCAGTAATAGATGCTTGGAGATAAATCTGCTGGAAGACGATGTTCTGAAAACCATCGCAGTATGTGTGTTCCATCGTCATTGAGAGGATGAGAGGAAAGGATGAAAGGAAATAAAATTAACTATCAGTTTTGCGTCGGATTTGAAAACTAGATGACAAAACGCGACCATCCGGTGACCGAGGCACCAATAGACCCTTGTAGATAGTTACGCTGGACATCGATCTATTGAATCACGACGCTATTTGTGTGTTCCATCGTCGATTCCAGGATCTGACGTTAAGAATTAACTGTGAGTTTTGAGACGGAGACAAGAAACTTGACAGCCAAATTGTACATCCATCTGGTAAGAGGCAGCGTTAGACCCTCGGAGATAAGTCGTCTAATGACCGATGTATTGAATCGCGACGCAATATCTGTGTTGCAACGTCGTTAGGATGGTGGGAATGTCGCAATTAACTGTCAAATTTGCGTCGGATTCCCGAAACTTTACTCGCAGGACAACATGTGGTGACCCAGGCAGTAATAGATGCTTGGAGATAAATCTGCTGGAAGACAATGTTCTGAAAACCATCGCAGTATGTGTATTGTCATTCAGAGGATGAGAGGAAAGGATGAGAGGAAATAAAATTAACTGTTAGTTCTGCGTCGGATTTGAAAACCAGATGACAAAACGCGACCATCCGGTGACCGAGGCACCAATAGACCCTTGTAGATAGTTACGCTGGACAACGATGTATTGAATCGCGACGATATTTGTGTTTTCCTTCGTCAATACCAGGATCTGACGGTAAGAATTAACTGTGAGTTTTGAGACGGAGACAGGAAACTTGACAGCCAAGTTGTACATCCATCTGGCAAGAGGCAGCTTTAGACAATCAGAGATAAGTCGGCTAGTGACCAATGTATTGAATCGCCACGCAATTTCTGTGTTGCATCGTCATTAGGATGGTGGGAATGTCGCAATTAACTGTCAAATTTGCGTCGGATTCCCGAAACTTTACTCGCAGGAGAACAACATGTGGTGAAACAGGCAGTAATAGATGCTTGGAGATAAATCTGCTGGAAGACGATGTTCTGAAAACCATCGCAGTATGTGTATTGTCATCCAGAGGATGAGAGGAAAGGATGAGAGGAAATAAAATTAACTGTTAGTTCTGCGTCGGATTTGAAAACCAGATGACAAAACGCGATCATCCGGTGACCGAGGCACGAATAGACCCTTGTAGATAGTTACGCTGGACAACGATATATTGAATCGCGACGCTATTTGTGTTTTCCTTCGTCAATAAAAGGATCTGACGGTAAGAATTAACTGTGAGTTTTGAGACGGAGACAGGAAACTTGACAGCCAAGTTGTACATCCATCTGGCAAGAGGCAGCGTTAGACAATCGGAGATAAGTCGGCTAGTGACCAATGTATTGAATCGCCACGCAATTTCTGTGTTGCACCGTCATTAGGATGGTGGGAATGTCGCATTTAACTGTCAAATTTGCGTCGGATTCCCGAAACCTTACTCGCAGGACAACGATCATGTGGTGACCCAGGCAGTAGTAGATGCTTGGAGATAAATCTGCTGGAAGACGATGTTCTGAAAACCATCGCAGTATGTGTGTTCCATCGTAATTGAGAGGATGCGAGGAATAAAATAAACTGTCAGTTTCGCGTCGGATTTGAAAACTAGATGACAAATCGCGACCATCCGGTGACCGAGGCACCAATAGTAGATAGTTACGATGGACATCGATCTATTGAATCGCGATGCAATTTGAGTGTTCCATTGTCAATACCACGATCTGACGGTAAGAATTTATTGTGCGTTTTGAGACGGAGACAAGAAACTTGACAGCTAAATTGTTTATCCATCTGGTATGAGGCAGCGTTAAACCCTCGGAGATAAGTCGGCTAGTGACCAATGTATTGGATCGCGACGCAATTTCTGTGTTGCATCGTCATTAGGATGGTAGGAATGTCGCAATTAACTGTCAAATTTGCGTCGGATTCCAGAAACTTTACTCGCTGGAGAACAACATGCAGAAATAGATGCTTGGAGATAAATCTGCTGGAAGACTATGTTATGAAAACCATCGCAGTATGTGTGTTCCATCGTAATTGAGAGTATGGGAGGAATAAAACTAACTGCCAGTTTTGCGTAGGATTTGTAAACTAGACTGACAAAACGCGTCCATCCGGTGACCGAGGAACCTATTTACACCTTTGTAGATACTTACGCTAGACATCGATGTATTGAATCGCGACGCTATTTGTGTGTTTCATCGTCAATACTAGGATCTGACGGTTAGAATTAACTGTGAGTCGTGAGAGGGAGAAGAGAAACTTGACTGCCGAACAGTACGTCCATCGGGTATGAGGCAACGTTTTACCCTAGGAGATAAGTCGGCTAATGACCAATGTATTAAATCGCGACTCAATTTCTGTGTTGCAACGTCGTTAGGATGGTGGGAATGTCGCAATTCACTGTCAAATTTGCGTCGGATTCCAGAAACTTTACTCGCTGGAGAACAACATGCAGAAATAGATGCTTGGAGATAAATCTGCTGGAAGACTATGTTATGAAAACCATCGCAGTATGTGTGTTCCATCGTAATTGAGAGGATGGGAGGAATAAAATTAACTGTCACTTTTGAGACGGATTTGTAAACTAGACTGACAAAGCGCGAAAATCCGGTGACCGAGGCACCAATAGACCCTTGTAGATAGTTACGCTAGACATCGATGTATTGAATCGCGACGCTATTTGTGTGTTCCATCGTCGATACCAGGATTTGACGGTAAGAATAAACTGTGAGTTTTTAGACGGAGACAAGAAACTTGACAGGCACATTGTACATCCATCTGGTATGAGGCAGCGTTAGACCCTCGGAGATAAGTCGGCTAGTGACCAATGTATTGAATCGCGACGCAATTTCTGTGTTGCATCGTCGTTAGGATGGTGGGAATGTAGCAATTAACTGTCGAATTTGCGTCGGATTCCCGAAACTTTACTCGCAGGACAACGATCATGTGGTGACCCAGGCAGTAATAGATGCTTAGAGATAAATCTGCTGGAAGACGATGTTCTGAAAACCATCGCAGTATGTGTGTTCCATCGTCATTGAGAGGATGAGAGGAAAGGATGAGAGGAAATAAAATTAACTATCAGTTTTGCGTCGGATTTGAAAACTATATGACAAAACGCGACCATCCGGTGACCGAGGCACCAATAGACCCTTGTAGATAGTTACGCTGGACATCGATCTATTGAATCACGACGCTATTTGTGTGTTCCATCGTCGATTCCAGGATCTGACGTTAAGAATTAACTGTGAGTTTTGAGACGGAGACAAGAAACTTGACAGCCAAATTGTACATCCATCTGGTAAGAGGCAGCGTTAGACCCTCGGAGATAAGTCGTCTAATGACCGATGTATTGAATCGCGACGCAATTTCTGTGTTGCAACGTCGTTAGGATGGTGGGAATGTCGCAATTAACTGTCAAATTTGCGTCGGAATCCCGAAACTTTACTCGCAGGACAACGATCATGTGGTGACCCAGGCAGTAGTAGATGCTTGGAGATAAATCTGCTGGAAGACGATGTTCTGAAAACCATCGCAGTATGTGTGTTCCATCGTAATTGAGAGGATGCGAGGAATAAAATAAACTGTCAGTTTCGCGTCGGATTTGAAAACTAGATGACAAATCGCGACCATCCGGTGACCGAGGCACCAATAGTAGATAGTTACGATGGACATCGATCTATTGAATCGCGATGCAATTTGAGTGTTCCATCGTCAATACCACGAACTGACGGTAAGAATTTATTGTGCGTTTTGAGACGGAGACAAGAAACTTGACAGCTAAATTGTTTATCCATCTGGTATGAGGCAGCGTTAGACCCTCGGAGATAAGTCGGCTAGTGACCAATGTATTGAATCGCGACGCAATTTCTGTGTTGCATCGTCATTAGGATGGTGGGAATGTCGCAATTAACTGTCAAATTTGCGTCGGATTCCGGAAACTTTCCTCGCAGGAGAACAATCATGTGTTTACCCAGTCATGCTTGGAGATAAATCTGCTGGAAGACGATGTTCTGAATACCATCGCAGTACGTGTGTTCCATCGTAATTGAGATTATGGGAGGAATAAAACTAACTGCCAGTTTTGCGTAGGATTTGTAAACTAGACTGACAAAACGCGTCCATCCGGTGACCGAGGAACCTATTTACACCTTTGTAGATACTTACGCTGGACATCGATGTATTGAATCGCGACGCTATTTGTGTGTTTCATCGTCAATACTAGGATCTGACGGTAAGACTTAACTGTGAGTCGTGAGAGGGAGAAGAGAAACTTGACTGCCGAACAGTACGTCCATCGGGTATGAGGCAACGTTTTACCCTAGGAGATAAGTCGGCTAATGACCAATGTATTAAATCGCGACTCAATTTCTGTGTTGCAACGTCGTTAGGATGGTGGGAATGTCGCAATTAACTGTCAAATTTGCGTCGGATTCCAGAAACTTTACTCGCTGGAGAACAACATGCAGAAATAGATGCTTGGAGATAAATCTGCTGGAAGACTATGTTATGAAAACCATCGCAGTATGTGTGTTCCATCGTAATTGAGAGGATGGGAGGAATAAAATTAACTGTCACTTTTGAGACGGATTTGTAAACTAGACTGACAAAGCGCGAAAATCCGGTGACCGAGGCACCAATAGACCCTTGTAGATAGTTACGCTAGACATCGATGTATTGAATCGCGACGCTATTTGTGTGTTCCATCGTCGATTCCAGGATCTGACGTTAAGAATTAACTGTGAGTTTTGAGACGGAGACAAGAAACTTGACAGCCAAATTGTACATCCATCTGGTAAGAGGCAGCGTTAGACCCTCGGAGATAAGTCGTCTAATGACCGATGTATTGAATCGCGACGCAATTTCTGTGTTGCAACGTCGTTAGGATGGTGGGAATGTCGCAATTAACTGTCAAATTTGCGTCGGATTCCCGAAACTTTACTCGCAGGACAACATGTGGTGACCCAGGCAGTAATAGATGCTTGGAGATAAATCTGCTGGAAGACGATGTTCTGAAAACCATCGCAGTATGTGTATTGTCATTCAGAGGATGAGAGGAAAGGATGAGAGGAAATAATATTAACTGTTAGTTCTGCGTCGGATTTGAAAACCAGATGACAAAACGCGACCATCCGCTGACCGAGGCACGAATAGACCCTTGTAGATAGTTACGCTGGACAACGATGTATTGAATCGCGACGCTATTTGTGTTTTCCTTCGTCAATACCAGGATCTGACGGTAAGAATTAACTGTGAGTTTTGAGACGGAGACAGGAAACTTGACAGCCAAGTTGTACATCCATCTGGCAAGAGGCAGCGTTAGACAATCGGATATAAGTCGGCTAGTGACAATGTATTGAAGCGCCACGCAATTTCTGTGTTGCATCGTCATTAGGATGGTGGGAATGTCGCAATTAACTGTCAAATTTGCGTCGGATTCCCGAAACTTTACTCGCAGGAGAACAACATGTGGTGACCCAGGCAGTAATAGATGCTTGGAGATAAATCTGCTGGAAGACGATGTTCTGAATACCATCGCAGTATGTGTATTGTCATCCAGAGGATGAGAGGAAAGGATGAGAGGAAATAAAATTAACTGTTAGTTCTGCGTCGGATTTGAAAAACAGATGACAAAACGCGACCATCCGGTGACCGAGGCACGAATAGACCCTTGTAGATAGTTACGCTGGACAACGATAAATTGAATCGCGACGCTATTTGTGTTTTCCTTCGTCAATAAAAGGATCTGACGGTAAGAATTAACTGTGAGTTTTGAGACGGAGACAGGAAACTTGACAGCCAAGTTGTACATCCATCTGGCAAGAGGCAGCGTTAGACAATCGGAGATAAGTCGGCTAGTGACCAATGTATTGAATCGCCACGCAATTTCTGTGTTGCACCGTCATTAGGATGGTGGGAATGTCGCATTTAACTGTCAAATTTGGGTCGGATTCCCGAAACTTTACTCGCAGGACAACGATCATGAGGTTACCCAGTCATGCTTGGAGATAAATCTGCTGGAAGACGATGTTCTGAAAACCATCGCAGCATGTGTGTTCCATCGTAATTGAGAGTATGGGAGGAATAAAACTAACTGCCAGTTTTCGTAGGATTTGTAAACTAGACTGACAAAACGCGATCATCCGGTGACCGAGGCACCAATAGACCCTTGTAGATAGTTACGCTGGACATCGATCTATTGAATCACGACGCTATTTGTGTGTTCCATCGTCGATTCCAGGATCTGACGTTAAGAATTAACTGTGAGTTTTGAGACGGAGACAAGAAACTTGACAGCCAAATTGTAAATCCATCTGGTAAGAGGCAGCATAAGACCCTCGGAGATAAGTCGGCTAGTGACCAATGTATTGAATCGCGACGCAATTTCTGTGTTGCATCGTCATTAAGATGGTGGGAATGTCGCAAATAACTGACAAATTTGCGTCGGATTCCCGAAACTTTACTTGCAGAAGAACGATCATGTGGTGACCCAGGCAGTAATAGATACTTGCAGATGAATCTGCTGGAAGACGATGTTCTGAAAACCATCGCAGTATGTGTGTTCTATCGTAATTGAGAGGATGGGAGGAATAAAATTAACTGTCAATTTTACGTCGGATTTAATAACTACACCGACAAAACGCGACCATCCGGTGACCGAGGCGCCAATAGACCTTTGTAGATAGTAACGCTGGACATCAATGTATTGAATCGCGACTCTATTTGTGTGCTCCATCGTCGAAGCCAGGATCTGTCGGTAAGAATTAACTGTGAGTTTTGAGACGGAGAAAAGAAATTTGACTGCCAAATTGTATATCTATCTGGTATGAGGTAGCGTTAGACCGTCGGAGATAAATCGGCTAATGACCAATGTTTTGAATCGCGACGCAATTTCTGTGTTGCAACGTATTTAGAATGGTGGGAATGTCGCAATTAACTGTCAAATTTGCGTCAGATTCCCGATACTTTACTTGCAGGAGAACGATCATGTGGTGACCCAGGCAATAATAGATACTTGGAGATAAATCTGTTGGAAGACGTTGTTCTGTAAACCATCGCAGTATGTGTGTTCCGTCGTAATTGAGAGTAGGGGAAGAATAAAATTAACTGTCAGTTTTACGTTGGATTTGAAAACTAGACTGACAAAACGCGACCTTCCGGTGACCGAGGCACCAATAGACCCTTGTAGAGAGTTACGCTGGACATCGATGTATTGAATCGCGACGCTATTTGTGTGTTCCATCGTCGATACCAGGATCTGACGGTAAGAATTAACTGTGAGTTTTGAGACGGAGAAAAGAAACTTGACAGCCAAATTGTACATCCATCTGGTATGAGGCAGCGTTAGACCCTCGGAGATAAGTCGGCTAGTGACCAATGTATTGAATCGCGACGCAATTTCTGTGTTGCATCGTCATTAGGATGGTGGGAATGTAGCAATTAACTGTCAAGTTTGCGTCGGTTTCCCGAAACTTTACTCGCAGGACAACGATCATGTGGTGACCCAGGCACTAGTAGATGTTTGGAGATAAATCTGCTGGAAGACGATGTTCTGAAAACCATTGCAGTATGTGTGTTCCATCGTCATTAAGAGCATGAGAGGAAAGGATGAGAGGAAATAAAATTAACTGTCAGTTTTGCGTCGGATTTGAAAACTAGATGACAAAACGCGACCATCCGGTTATCGAGGCACCAATAGACCCTTGTAGATAGTTACGCTGGACATCGATCTATTGAACCGCGACGCTATTTGCGTTTTCGTTCGTCAATACAAGGATCTGACGGTAAAAATTAACTGTGAGTTATGAGAGGGGGAAAAGAAACTTGACTGCCAAAGAGTACCTTCATCTGGTATGAGGCAGCGTTAGACATTCGGAGATAAGTCGGCTAATGACCAATGTATTAAATCGCGACGCAATTTTGGTGTTGCAACGTCCTTAGGATGGTGGGAATATCGCGATTAACTGTCAAATTTGCGTCGGATTCCGGAAACTTTCCTCGCAGGAGAACCGTCATGTGGTTACCCAGGCATGCTTGGACATAAATCTGCTGGAAGACGATGTTCTGAAAACCATCGCAGTATGTGTGTTCCATCGCAATTGAGAGGCTGAGAGCATTAAAATTAACTGTCAGTTTTGATACGGATTTTAAAACTAGACTGACAAAACGCGACGATCCGGTGACCGAGGCACCAATTTACCTTTGTAGATAGTTACGCTGGACATCGATGTATTGAATCGCGACGCTATTTGTGTGTTTCATCGTCAATACCAGGATCTGACGGTAAGAAATAACTGTGAGTTGTGAGAGGGAGAAGAGAAACTTGACTGCCGAAGAGTACGTCCATCGGGTATGAGGCAGCGTTTTACCCTCGGAGATAAGTCGGCTAATGACCAATGTATTGAATCGCGACGCAATTTCTGTGTTGCAACGTAATTAGGATGGTGGGAATGTCGCAATTAACTGTCCAATTTGCGTCGGATTCCCGAAACTTTACTCGCAGGAGAACGATCATGTGGTGACCAAGGCATGCTTGGAGATTAACCTGCTGGAAGACGATGTTCTGAAAACCATCGCAGCATGTGTGTTCCATCGTAATTGAGAGTATGGGAGGAATAAAATTAACTGTCAGTTTTGCGTCGGATTTGAAACCTAGATCACAAAACGCGACCATCCGGTGACCGAGGCACCAATAGACCCTTGTAGATAGTTACGCTAGACATCGATGTATTGAATCGCGACGCTATTTGAGTGTTCCATCGTCGATACCAGGATCTGACGGTAAGAATAAACTGTGAGTTTTGAGACGGAGACAAGAAACTTGACTGCCAAATTGTACATCCATCTGGTATGAGGCAGCGTTAGACCCTAGGAGATAAGTCGGCTAGTGACCAATGTATTGAATCGCGACGCAATTTCTGTGTTGCAACGTCCTTAGGACGGTGGGAATGTCGCGATTATCTGTCAAATTTGCGTCGGATTCCGGAAACTTTCCTCGCGGCAGAACCATCATGTGGTTACCCAGGCATGCTTGGAGATAAATCTGGTGGAAGACGATGTTCTGAAAACCATCGCAGCATGTGTGTTCCATCGTAATTGAGAGGCTGAGAGTATTAAAAATAACTGTCAGTTTTGATACGGATTTTAAAACTAGACTGACAAAACGCGACCATCCGGTGACCGAGGCAACAATTTACCTTTGTAGATAGTTACGCTGGACAACGATGTATTGAATCGCGGCGCTATTTGTGTGTTCCATCGTCAATACCAGGATCTGACGGTAAGAAATAACTGTGAGTTGTGAGAGGGAGAAGAGAAACTTGACTGCCGAAGGGTACGTCCATCGGGTATGAGGCAGCGTTTTACCCTCGGAGATAAGTCGGCTAATGACCAATGTATTGAATCGCGACGCAATTTCTGTGTTGCATCGTCATTAGGATAATGGGAATGTCGCAATTAACTGTCAACTTTGCGTCGGATTCCCGAAGCTTTACTCCAGGACAACGATCATGTAGAGACAAAGGCAGTAATAGATGCTTGGAGATAAATCTGCTGGAAGACGATGTTCTGAAAACCATCGCAGTATGAGTGTTCCGTCGTCATTTAGAGGAACATAGGAAATAAAATTAACTGTCAGTTTTGGGTCGGATTTGAAAACTAGATGACAAAACGCGAATATCCGGTGACCGAGGCACCAATAGACCCTTGTAGATAGTTACGCTGGACATCGATCTATTGAATCGCGATGCTATTTGTGTTTTCCTTCGTCAATACCAGGATCTGACGGTAAGAATTAAGTGTGAGTTATGAGAGGGAGAAAAGAAACTTGCATGCAGTAGATGCTATTTGTGTTTTCCTTCGTCAATACCAGGATCTGACGGTAAGAATTAAGTGTGAGTTATGAGAGGGAGAAAAGAAACTTGCATGCAGTAGAGTACGTCCATCTGGTATGAGGCAGCGTTAGACCCTCGGAGATAAGTCGGCTAATGAACACTGTATTGAACCCCGACGCAATTTCTGTGTTGCATCGTCATTAGGATGGTGGGAATGTCGCAATTAACGGTCAAATTTGCGTCGGATTGCCGAAACTTTACTCGCAGGAGAACGATCATGTGGTGACCCAGGCATGCTTGGAGGTAAATCTGCTCTAAGACGATGTTCTAAAAACCATCGCAGTATGTGTGTTCCATCGTCATTTAGAGGAACAGAGGAAATAAAATTAACTGTCAGTTTGGCGTCGGATTTGAAAACTAGATGACAAAACGCGACCATCCGGTGACCGAGGCACCAATAGACCCTTGTAGATAGTTACGCTGGACATCGATGTATAGAATCGCAACGCTATTTTTGTTTTCCATCGTCAATTCCAGGATCTGACGGTAAGTTTAACTGTGAGTTAGGGGAGGGAGATGAGAAACATGACTGCCGAACAGTACGTCCATCTGGTAGGAGGCAGCGTTAGACCCTCGGAGGTAAGTCCGCCAATGACAAATATATTGAATTGCGACGCAATTTCTGTGTTGCAGCGTCGTTAGGTTTGTGGGAATGTCGAAATTATCTCTCAAATTTGTGTCGGATTCCCGAAACTTTACTCGCTGGACAACGATCTTGTGGTGACCCAGGCAGTAACAAATGCTTGGAGATAAATCTGCTGGAAGACGATGTTCTGAAAACCATCGCAGTATGTGTGTTCCATCGTCATTTAGAGGATCAGAGGAAATAAAATTAACTGTCAGTTTTGCGTCGGATTTGAAAACTAGATGACAAAACGCGACCATCCGCTGACCGAGGCACCAATAAACCCTCGTAGATAGTTACGCTAGACAATGATGTATTGAATCGCGACGCTATTTGTGTGTTCCATCGTCAATACCACGATCTGGCCGTAACAATTAACTGTGAGTTATGAGAGGGAGAAGAGAAACTTGCATGCCGTAGAGTACGTCCATCTGGTATGAGGCAGCGTTAGACCCTCGGAGATAAGTAGGCTAATGACCACTGTATTGAATCCCGACACAATTTCTGTGTTGCATCGTCATTGGGATGGTGGGAATGTCGCAGTTAACTGTCAAATTTGCGTCGGATTCCCGACACTTTACTCGTGGGAGAGCGATCATGAGGTGACCCAGGCATGCTTGGAGATAAATCTGCTGGAAGACGATGTTCTGAAAACCATCGCAGTGTGTGTGTTCCATCGTAATAGAGAGAATGGGAGGAATAAAAGTAACTGTCCGTTTTACGTCGGATTTGAAAACTAGACTGACAAAACGCGACCATCCGGTGACCGAGGCAACAATCGACCCTTGTAGATAGTTACACTGGACATCGATGTATTGAATCGCGACGCTGTTTGTATGTTCCATCGTCAATACCAGGATCTGACGGTAAGAATTAACAGTGAGTATTGAGACGGAGGCAAGAAACTTGACTGCCAAATTGTACATCCATCTGGTATGAGGCAGCGTTAGATCCTCGGAGATAAGTCGGCTAGTGACCAATGTATTGAATCGCGACGCAATTTCTGTATTGCATCGTCTTTAGGATGGTCGGAATGTAGCAATTAACTGTCAAATTTGCGTCGGATTCCCGAAACTTTACGCGTAGGACAACGATCATGTGGTGACCCAGGCAGTAATAGATGCTTGGAAGTAAATCTGGTGGAAGACGATGTTCTGAAAACCATCGCAGTATGTGCGTTCCATCGTAATAGAGAGAATGGGAGGAATAAATTTAACTGTCCGTTTCACGTCGGATTTGAAAACTGGACTGACAAAACGCGACCATCCGGTGACCGAGGCACAAATCGACACTTGTAGATAGTTACGCTAGACATCGATCTATTGAATCGCGATGCTATTTGTGTTTTCCTTTGTCAATACCAGGATCTGACGGTAAGAATTAAGTGTGAGTTATGAGAGGGAGAAAAGAAACTTGCATGCAGTAGATGCTATTTGTGTTTTCCTTCGTCAATACCAGGATTGACGGTAAGAATTAATTGTGGGTTATGAGAGGGAGAAAAGAAACTTGCATGCAGTAGAGTACGTCCATCTGGTATGAGGCAGCGTTAGACCCTCGGAGATAAGTCGGCTAATGAACACTGTATTGAACCCCGACGCAATTTCTGTGTTGCATCGTCATTAGGATGGTGGGAATGTCGCAATTAACGGTCAAATTTGCGTCGGATTGCCGAAACTTTACTCGCAGGAGAACGATCATGTGGTGACCCAGGCATGCTTGGAGGTAAATCTGCTGGAAGACGATGTTCTGAAAACCATCGCAGTATGTGTGTTCCATCGTCATTTAGAGGAACAGAGGAAATAAAATTAACTGTCAGTTTTGCGTCGGATTTGAAAACTAGATGACAAAACGCGACCATCCGGTGACCGAGGCACCAATAGACCCTTGTAGATAGTTACGCTGGACATCGATGTATAGAATCGCAAAGCTATTTTTGTTTTCCATCGTCAATTCCAGGATCTGACGGTAAGTTTAACTGTGAGTTAGGGGAGGGACATGAGAAACATGACTGCCGAACAGTACGTCCATGTGGTAGGAGGCAGCGTTAGACCCTCGGAGGTAAGTCCGCTAATGAAAAAATATATTGAATTGCGGCGCAATTTCTGTGTTGCAACGTCGTTAGGATGGTGGGAATGTCGCAATTAACTGTCAAATTTGCGTCGGATTCCCGAAACTTTACTCGCTGGACAACGATCTTGTGGTGACCCAGGCAGTAACAGATGCTTGGAGATAAATCTGCTGGAAGACGATGTTCTGAAAACCATCGCAGTATGTGTGTTCCATCGTAATAGAGAGAATGGGAGGAATAAAAGTAACTGTCCGTTTTACGTCGGATTTGAAAACCAGACTGACAAAACGCGACCATCCGGTGACCGAGGCACCAACCGACCCTTGTAGATAGTTACGCTAGACATCGATGTATTGAATCGCGACGCTATTAATGTTTTCCATCGTCTTTACCAGGACTTGACGGTAAGAATTAACTGTGAGTTATGAGGGGGAGATGAGAAACATGACTGCGGAACAGTACGTCCATCTGGTATGAGGCAGCGTTAGACCCTCGGAGATAAGTCCGCTAATGACCAATGTATTGAATTGCGACGCAATTTCTGTGTTGCAACGTCGTTAGGTTGGTGGGAATGTCGAAATTATCTGTCAAATTTGTGTCGGATTTCCGAAACTTTACTCGCTGGACAACGATCTTGTGGTGACCCAGGCAGTAACAGATGCTTGGAGATAAATCTGCTGGAAGACGATGTTCTGAAAACCATCGCAGTATGTGTGTTCCATCGTCATTTAGAGGATCAGAGGAAATAAAATTAACTGTCAGTTTTGCGTCGGATTTGAAAACTAGATGACAAAACGCGACCATCCGCCGACCGAGGCACCAATAAACCCTCGTAGATAGTTACGCTAGACAATGATGTATTGAATCGCGACGCTATTTGTGTGTTCCATCGTCAATACCACGATCTGGCCGTAACAATTAACTGTGAGTTATGAGAGGGAGAAGAGAAACTTGCATGCCGTAGAGTACGTCCATCTGGTATGAGGCAGCGTTAGACCCTCGGAGATAAGTAGGCTAATGACCACTGTATTGAATCCCGACACAATTTCTGTGTTGCATCGTCATTGGGATGGTGGGAATGTCGCAGTTAACTGTCAAATTTGCGTCGGATTCCCGACACTTTACTCGTGGGAGAGCGATCATGAGGTGACCCAGGCATGCTTGGAGATATATCTGCTGGAAGACGATGTTCTGAAAACCATCGCAGTATGTGTGTTCCATCGTAATAGAGAGAATGGGAGGAATAAAAGTAACTGTCCGTTTTACGTCGGATTTGAAAACTAGACTGACAAAACGCGACCATCCGGTGACCGAGGCAACAATCGACCCTTGTAGATAGTTACACTGGACATCGATGTATTGAATCGCGACGCTGTTTGTATGTTCCATCGTCAATACCAGGATCTGACGGTAAGAATTAACAGTGAGTATAGAGACGGGGGCAAGAAACTTGACTGCCAAATTGTACATCCATCTGGTATGAGGCAGCGTTAGATCCTCGGAGATAAGTCGGCTAGTGACCAATGTATTGAATCGCGACGCAATTTCTGTGTTGCATCGTCTTTAGGATGGTCGGAATGTAGCAATTAACTGTCAAATTTGCGTCGGATTCCCGAAACTTTACGCGTAGGACAACGATCATGTGGTGACCCAGGCAGTAATAGATGCTTGGAAGTAAATCTGGTGGAAGACGATGTTCTGAAAACCATCGCAGTATGTGCGTTCCATTGTAATAGAGAGAATGGGAGGAATAAATTTAACTGTCCGTTTCACGTCGGATTTGAAAACTGGACTGACAAAACGCGACCATCCGGTGACCGAGGCACAAATCGACACTTGTAGATAGTTACGCTAAACATCGATCTATTGAATCGCGATGCTATTTGTGTTTTCCTTTGTCAATACCAGGATCTGACGGTAAGAATTAAGTGTGAGTTATGAGAGGGAGAAAAGAAACTTGCATGCAGTAGATGCTATTTGTGTTTTCCTTCGTCAATACCAGGATCTGACGGTAAGAATTAATTGTGAGTTATGAGAGGGAGAAAAGAAACTTGCATGCAGTAGAGTACGTCCATCTGGTATGAGGCAGCGTTAGACCCTCGGAGATAAGTCGGCTAATGAACACTGTATTGAACCCCGACGCAATTTCTGTGTTGCATCGTCATTAGGATGGTGGGAATGTCGCAATTAACGGTCAAATTTGCGTCGGATTGCCGAAACTTTACTCGCAGGAGAACGATCATGTGGTGACCCAGGCATGCTTGGAGGTAAATCTGCTGGAAGACGATGTTCTGAAAACCATCGCAGTATGTGTGTTCCATCGTCATTTAGAGGAACAGAGGAAATAAAATTAACTGTCAGTTTTGCGTCGGATTTGAAAACTAGATGACAAAACGCGACCATCCGGTGACCGAGGCACCAATAGACCCTTGTAGATAGTTACGCTGGACATCGATGTATAGAATCGCAACGCTATTTTTGTTTTCCATCGTCAATTCCAGGATCTGACGGTAAGTTTAACTGTGAGTTAGGGGAGGGAGATGAGAAACATGACTGCCGAACAGTACGTCCATCTGGTAGGAGGCAGCGTTAGACCCTCGGAGGTAAGTCCGCTAATGACAAATATATTGAATTGCGACGCAATTTCTGTGTTGCAACGTCGTTAGGATGGTGGGAATGTCGCAATTAACTGTCAAATTTGCGTCGGATTCCCGAAACTTTACTCGCTGGACAACGATCTTGTGGTGACCCAGGCAGTAACAGATGCTTGGAGATAAATCTGCTGGAAGACGATGTTCTGAAAACCATCGCAGTATGTGTGTTCCATCGTAATAGAGAGAATGGGAGGAATAAAAGTAACTGTCCGTTTTACGTCGGATTTGAAAACCAGACTGACAAAACGCGACCATCCGGTGACCGAGGCACCAACCGACCCTTGTAGATAGTTACGCTAGACATCGATGTATTGAATCGCGACGCTATTTGTGTGTTCCATCGTCAATACCACGATCTGGCCGTAACAATTAACTGTGAGTTATGGGAGGGAGAAGAGAAACTTGCATGCCGTAGAGTACGTCCATCTGGTATGAGGCAGCGTTAGACCCTAGGAGGTAAGTAGGCTAATGACCACTGTATTGAATCCCGACACAATTTCTGTGTTGCATCGTCATTGGGATGGTGGGAATGTCGCAGTTAACTGTCAAATTTGCGTCGGATTCCCGACACTTTACTCGTGGGAGAGCGATCATGAGGTGACCCAGGCATGCTTGGAGATAAATCTGCTGGAAGACGATGTTCTGAAAACCATCGCAGTATGTGTGTTCCATCGTCATTGAGAGGATGAGAGGAAAGGATGAGAGGAAATAAAATTAACTGTCAGTTTTGCGTCGGATTTGAAAACTAGATGACAAAACGCGACCATCCGGTGACCGTGGCACCAATAGACCCTTGTAGATAGATACGCTGGACATCGATCTATTGAATCGCGACGCTATTTGTATTTTCCTTCGTCAATACCAGGATCTGACGGTAAGAATTAACTGTGAGTTATGAGAGGGAGAAAAGAAACTTGACTGCCAAAGAGTACCTGCATCTGGTATGAGGCAGCGTTAGACCCTCGGAGATAAGTCGGCTAATGAACACTGTATTGAACCCCGACGCAATTTCTGTGTTGCATCGTCATTAGGATGGTGGGAATGTCGCAATTAACTGTCATATTTGCGTCGGATTCCCGAAACTTTACTCGCAGAAGAACGATCATGTGGTGACCCAGGCATGTTTGGAGATAAATCTGCTGGAAGACAATGTTCTGAAAACCATCGCAGTATGTGTGTTCCATCGTAATAGAGAGAATGGGAGGAATAAAAGTAACTGTCCGTTTTACGTCGGATTTGAAAACTAGACTGACAAAACGCGACCATCCGGTGACCGAGGCAACAATCGACCCTTGTAGATACTTACGCTAGACATCGATGTATTGAATCGCGACGCTATTTGTGTGTTCCATCGTCAATACCAGGACCTGACGGTAAGAATTAACTGTAAGTTTGGAGACGGAGACAAGAAACTTGACTGCCAAATTGTACATCTATCTGGTATGAGGCAGCATTAGACCCTCGTAGAAAAGTCTTCTAGTAACGAATGTATTGAATCGCGACGCAATTTCTGTGTTTCATCGTCATTAGGATGGTGGTAATGTCGCAATTAACTGTCAAATTTGCGTCGGATTCCCGAAACTTTACTCGCTGGACAACGATGTTGTGGTGACCCAGGCAGTAACAGATGCTTGGAGATAAATCTGCTGGAAGACGATGTTCTGAAAACCATCGCAGTATGTGTGTTCCATCGTAATAGAGAGAATGGGAGGAATAAAAGTAACTGTCCGTTTTACGTCGGATTTGAAAACCAGACTGACAAAACGCGACCATCCGGTGACCGAGGCACCAACCGACCCTTGTAGATAGTTACGCTAGACATCGATGTATTGAATCGCGACGCTATTAATGTTTTCCATCGTCTTTACCAGGACTTGACGGTAAGAATTAACTGTGAGTTATGAGGGGGAGATGAGAAACATGACTGCGGAACAGTACGTCCATCTGGTATGAGGCAGCGTTAGACCCTCGGAGATAAGTCCGCTAATGACCAATGTATTGAATTGCGACGCAATTTCTGTGTTGCAACGTCGTTAGGTTGGTGGGAATGTCGAAATTATCTGTCAAATTTGTGTCGGATTTCCGAAACTTTACTCGCTGGACAACGATCTTGTGGTGACCCAGGCAGTAACAGATGCTTGGAGATAAATCTGCTGGAAGACGATGTTCTGAAAACCATCGCAGTATGTGTGTTCCATCGTCATTTAGAGGATCAGAGGAAATAAAATTAACTGTCAGTTTTGCGTCGGATTTGAAAACTAGACGACAAAACGCGACCATCCGCTGACCGATTCACCAATAAACCCTCGTAGATAGTTACGCTAGACAATGATGTATTGAATCGCGACGCTATTTGTGTGTTCCATCGTCAATACCACGATCTGGCCGTAACAATTAACTGTGAGTTATGAGAGGGAGAAGAGAAACTTGCATGCCGTAGAGTACGTCCATCTGGTATGAGGCAGCGTTAGACCCTCGGAGATAAGTAGGCTAATGACCACTGTATTGAATCCCGACACAATTTCTGTGTTGCATCGTCATTGGGATGGTGGGAATGTCGCAGTTAACTGTCAAATTTGCGTCGGATTCCCGACACTTTACTCGTGGGAGAGCGATCATGAGGTGACCCAGGCATGCTTGGAGATAAATCTGCTGGAAGACGATGTTCTGAAAACCATCGCAGTATGTGTGTTCCATCGTAATAGAGAGAATGGGAGGAATAAAAGTAACTGTCCGTTTTACGTCGGATTTGAAAACTAGACTGACAAAACGCGACCATCCGGTGACCGAGGCAACAATCGACCCTTGTAGATAGTTACACTGGACATCGATGTATTGAATCGCGACGCTGTTTGTATGTTCCATCGTCAATACCAGGATCTGACGGTAAGAATTAACAGTGAGTATTGAGACGGAGGCAAGAAACTTGACTGCCAAATTGTACATCCATCTGGTATGAGGCAGCGTTAGATCCTCGGAGATAAGTCGGCTAGTGACCAATGTATTGAATCGCGACGCAATTTCTGTGTTGCATCGTCTTTAGGATGGTCGGAATGTAGCAATTAACTGTCAAATTTGCGTCGGATTCCCGAAACTTTACGCGTAGGACAACGATCATGTGGTGACCCAGGCAGTAATAGATGCTTGGAAGTAAATCTGGTGGAAGACGATGTTCTGAAAACCATCGCAGTATGTGCGTTCCATTGTAATAGAGAGAATGGGAGGAATAAACTTAACTGTCCGTTTCACGTCGGATTTGAAAACTGGACTGACAAAACGCGACCATCCGGTGACCGAGGCACAAATCGACACTTGTAGATAGTTACGCTAGACATCGATCTATTGAATCGCGACGCTATTTGTATTTTCCTTCGTCAATACCAGGATCTGACGGTAAGAATTAACTGTGAGTTATGAGAGGGAGAAAAGAAACTTGACTGCCAAAGAGTACCTGCATCTGGTATGAGGCAGCGTTACACCCTCGGAGATAAGTCGGCTAATGAACACTGTATTGAACCCCGACGCAATTTCTGTGTTGCATCGTCATTAGGATGGTGGGAATGTCGCAATTAACTGTCATATTTGCGTCGGATTCCCGAAACTTTACTCGCAGAAGAACGATCATGTGGTGACCCAGGCATGTTTGGAGATAAATCTGCTGGAAGACAATGTTCTGAAAACCATCGCAGTATGTGTGTTCCATCGTAATAGAGAGAATGGGAGGAATAAAAGTAACTGTCCGTTTTACGTCGGATTTGAAAACTAGACTGACAAAACGCGACCATCCGTTGACCGAGGCAACAATCGACCCTTGTAGATACTTACGCTAGACATCGATGTATTGAATCGCGACGCTATTTGTGTGTTCCATCGTCAATACCAGGACCTGACGGTAAGAATTAACTGTAAGTTTGGAGACGGAGACAAGAATCTTGACTGCCAAATTGTACATCTATCTGGTATGAGGCAGCATTAGACCCTCGTAGAAAAGTCTTCTAGTAACGAATGTATTGAATCGCGACGCAATTTCTGTGTTTCATCGTCATTAGGATGGTGGTAATGTCGCAATTAACTGTCAAATTTGCGTCGGATTCCCGAAACTTTACTCGCTGGACAACGATCTTGTGGTGACCCAGGCAGTAACAGATGCTTGGAGATAAATCTGCTGGAAAACGATGTTCTGAAAACCATCGCAGTATGTGTGTTCCATCGTAATAGAGAGAATGGGAGGAATAAAAGTAACTGTCCGTTTTACGTCGGATTTGAAAACCAGACTGACAAAACGCGACCATCCGGTGACCGAGGCACCAACCGACCCTTGTAGATAGTTACGCTAGACATCGATGTATTGAATCGCGACGCTATTAATGTTTTCCATCGTCTTTACCAGGACTTGACGGTAAGAATTAACTGTGAGTTATGAGGGGCAGATGAGAAACATGACTGCGGAACAGTACGTCCATCTGGTATGAGGCAGCGTTAGACCCTCGGAGATAAGTCCGCTAATGACCAATGTATTGAATTGCGACGCAATTTCTGTGTTGCAACGTCGTTAGGTTGGTGGGAATGTCGAAATTATCTGTCAAATTTGTGTCGGATTTCCGAAACTTTACTCGCTGGACAACGATCTTGTGGTGACCCAGGCAGTAACAGATGCTTGGAGATAAATCTGCTGGAAGACGATGTTCTGAAAACCATCGCAGTATGTGTGTTCCATCGTCATTTAGAGGATCAGAGGAAATAAAATTAACTGTCAGTTTTGCGTCGGATTTGAAAACTAGATGACAAAACGCGACCATCCGCTGACCGAGGCACCAATAAACCCTCGTAGATAGTTACGCTAGACAATGATGTATTGAATCGCGACGCTATTTGTGTGTTCCATCGTCAATACCACGATCTGGCCGTAACAATTAACTGTGAGTTATGAGAGGGAGAAGAGAAACTTGCATGCCGTAGAGTACGTCCATCTGGTATGAGGCAGCGTTTGACCCTCGGAGATAAGTAGGCTAATGACCACTGTATTGAATCCCGACACAATTTCTGTGTTGCATCGTCATTGGGATGGTGGGAATGTCGCAGTTAACTGTCAAATTTGCGTCGGATTCCCGACACTTTACTCGTGGGAGAGCGATCATGAGGTGACCCAGGCATGCTTGGAGATAAATCTGCTGGAAGACGATGTTCTGAAAACCATCGCAGTATGTGTGTTCCATCGTAATAGAGAGAATGGGAGGAATAAAAGTAACTGTCCGTTTTACGTCGGATTTGAAAACTAGACTGACAAAACGCGACCATCCGGTGACCGAGGCAACAATCGACCCTTGTAGATAGTTACACTGGACATCGATGTATTGAATCGCGACGCTGTTTGTATGTTCCATCGTCAATACCAGGATCTGACGGTAAGAATTAACAGTGAGTATTGAGACGGAGGCAAGAAACTTGACTGCCAAATTGTACATCCATCTTGTATGAGGCAGCGTT
This sequence comes from Schistocerca gregaria, assembly GCF_023897955.1. Classification (NCBI taxonomy): domain Eukaryota; kingdom Metazoa; phylum Arthropoda; class Insecta; order Orthoptera; family Acrididae; genus Schistocerca; species Schistocerca gregaria. Next base: position 1,320,473 of record NW_026061891.1, on the reverse strand, counting down.
AGATCCTCGGAGATAAGTCGGCGAGTGACCAATGTATTGAATCGCGACGCAATTTCTGTGTTGCATCGTCTTTAGGATGGTCGGAATGTAGCAATTAACTGTCAAATTTGCGTCGGATTCCCGAAACTTTACGCGTAGGACAACGATCATGTGGTGACCCAGGCAGTAATAGATGCTTGGAAGTAAATCTGGTGGAAGACGATGTTCTGAAAACCATCGCAGTATGTGCGTTCCAATGTAATAGAGAGAATGGGAGGAATAAATTTAACTGTCCGTTTCACGTCGAATTTGAAAACTGGACTGACAAAACGCGACGATCCGGTGACCGAGGCACAAATCGACACTTGTAGATAGTTACGCTAGACATCGATCTATTGAATCGCGATGCTATTTGTGTTTTCCTTTGTCAATACCAGGATCTGACGGTAAGAATTAAGTGTGAGTTATGAGAGGGAGAAAAGAAACTTGCATGCAGTAGATGCTATTTGTGTTTTCCTTCGTCAATACCAGGATCTGACGGTAAGAATTAAGTGTGAGTTATGAGAGGGAGAAAAGAAACTTGCATGCAGTAGAGTACGTCCATCTGGTATGAGGCAGCGTTAGACCCTCGGAGATAAGTCGGCTAATGAACACTGTATTGAACCCCGACGCAATTTCTGTGTTGCATCGTCATTAGGATGGTGGGAATGTCGCAATTAACGGTCAAATTTGCGTCGGATTGCCGAAACTTTACTCGCAGGAGACCGATCATGTGGTGACCCAGGCATGCTTGGAGGTAAATCTGCTGGAAGACGATGTTCTGAAAACCATCGCAGTATGTGTGTTCCATCGTCATTTAGAGGAACAGAGGAAATAACATTAACTGTCAGTTTTGCGTCGGATTTGAAAACTAGATGACAAAACGCGACCATCCGGTGACCGAGGCACCAACCGACCCTTGTAGATAGTTACCCTAGACATCGATGTATTGAATCGCGACGCTATTTGTGTGTTCCATCGTCAATACCACGATCTGGCCGTAACAATTAACTGTGAGTTATGGGAGGGAGAAGAGAAACTTGCATGCCGTAGAGTACGTCCATCTGGTATGAGGCAGCGTTAGACCCTAGGAGATAAGTAGGCTAATGACCACTGTATTGAATCCCGACACAATTTCTGTGTTGCATCGTTATTGGGATGGTGGGAATGTCGCAGTTAACTGTCAAATTTGCGTCGGATTCCCGACACTTTACTCGTGGGAGAGCGATCATGAGGTGACCCAGGCATGCTTGGAGATAAATCTGCTGGAAGGCGATGTTCTGAAAACCATCGCAGTATGTGTGTTCCATCGTCATTGAGAGGATGAGAGGAAAGGATGAGAGGAAATAAAATTAACTGTCAGTTTTGCGTCGGATTTGAAAACTAGATGACAAAACGCGACCATCCGGTGACCGTGGCACCAATAGACCCTTGCAGATAGATACACTGGACATCGATCTATTGAATCGCGACGCTATTTGTATTTTCCTTCGTCAATACCAGGATCTGACGGTAAGAATTAACTGTGAGTTATGAGAGGGAGAAAAGAAACTTGACTGCCAAAGAGTACCTGCATCTGGTATGAGGCAGCGTTAGACCCTCGGAGATAAGTCGGCTAATGAACACTGTATTGAACCCCGACGCAATTTCTGTGTTGCATCGTCATTAGGATGGTGGGAATGTCGCAATTAACTGTCATATTTGCGTCGGATTCCCGAAACTTTACTCGCAGAAGAACGATCATGTGGTGACCCAGGCATGTTTGGAGATAAATCTGCTGGAAGACAATGTTCTGAAAACCATCGCAGTATGTGTGTTCCATCGTAATAGAGAGAATAGGAGGAATAAAAGTAACTGTCCGTTTTACGTCGGATTTCAAAACTAGACTGACAAAACGCGACCATCCGGTGACCGAGGCAACAATCGACCCTTGTAGATACTTCCGCTAGACATCGATGTATTGAATCGCGACGCTATTTGTGTGTTCCATCGTCAATACCAGGACCTGACGGTAAGAATTAACTGTAAGTTTGGAGACGGAGACAAGAAACTTGGCTGCCAAATTGTACATCTATCTGGTATGAGGCAGCATTAGACCCTCGTAGAAAAGTCTTCCAGTAACGAATGTATTGAATCGCGACGCAATTTCTGTGTTTCATCGTCATTAGGATGGTGGGAATGTCGCAATTAACTGACAAATTTGCGTCGGATTCCCGAAACTTTACTCGCAGGACAACGATCATGTGGGGACCCAGGCAGTAATAGATGCTTGGAGATAAATCTGCTGGAAGACGATGTTCTGAAAACCATCGCAGTGTGTGTGTTCCATCGTAATTGAGAGTATGGGAGGAATAAAATTAACTGTCAGTTTTGCGTCGGATTTGAAAACTAGACTGACAAAACGCGACCATCCGGTGACCGAGGCACCAATAGACCCTTGTAGATAGTTACGCTGGACATCGATCTATTGAATAGCGACGCTATTTGTGTTTTCCTTCGTCAATACCAGGATCTGACGATAAGAATTAACTGTGAGTTATGAGAGGGAGAAAAGAAACTTGACTGCCAAAGAGTACCTTCATCTGGTATGAGGCACCGTTAGACCCTCCTAGATAAGTCGGCTAAGGAACACTTTATTGAACCCCGTAGCAATTTCTGTGTTGCATCGTCATTAGGATGGTGGGAATGTCGCAATTAACTGTCAAATTTGTGTCGGATTCCCGAAACTTTACTCGCAGGAGAACGATCATGTGGTGCCCCAGGCATGTTTGGAAATAAATCTGCTGGAAGGCGATGTTCTGAAAACCATCGCAGTGTGTGCGTTCCATCGTAATAAAGAGAATGAGAGGAATAAAAGTAACTGTCCGTTTTACGTCGGATTTGAAAACCAGACTGACAAAACGCGACCATCCGGTGACCGAGGCACCAGTCGACCCTTGTAGATAGTTACGCTAGAAATCGATGTATTGAATCGCGACGCTATTTGTGTGTTCCAACGTCAATACCACGATCTGACGGTAAGAATTAACTGTGAGTTATGAGAGGGAGAAGAGAAACTTTCATGCCGTAGAGTACGTCCATCTGGTATGAGGCAGCGTTAGACCCTCGGAGTTAAGTCGGCTAGTGACCAATGTATTGAATCGCGACGCAATTTCTGTGTTGCATCGTCATTAGGATGGTGGGAATTTCGCAATTAACTGTCAAATTTGCGTCGGATTCCCGAAACATTACTCGCAGGACAACGATCTTGTGGTGACCCAGGCAGTAATAGATGCTTTGAGAAAAACTGCTGGAAACTATGTTCTGAAAACCATCGCAGTATGTGTGTTCCATCGTAATTGAGAGGTTGGGAGGAATAAATTTAACTGTCACTTTGGAGTCGGATTTGAAAACGAGACTGACATAGCGCGAATATCCTGTGACCGTGGCACCAATAGACCCTTGTAGATAGTTACGCTAGACATCGATGTATTGAATCGCAACGCTATTTGTGTGTTCCATCGTTAATACCAGGATCTGACGGTAAGAATTAACTGTGAGTTATGAGAGGGAGAAGAGAAACTAGACTGCCAAATTGTACATCCATCTGGTATGAGGTAGCGTTAGACCCTCGGAGATAAGTCGGCTAGTGACCAAAGTATTGAATCGCGACGCAATTTCTGTGTTGCATCGTCATTAGGATGGTGGGAATGTCGCAATTAACAGTCAAATTTGCGTCGGGTTCCCGAAACTTTACTCGCATGAGGACGATCATGTGTTTACCCAGGCAGTAATAGAAGCTTGGAGATAAAAATGCTGGAAGACGATGTGCTGAAAACCAACGCAGTATGTGTGTTCCATCGTAATTGAGAGTATGGGAGGAATAAAATTAACTGCCAGTTTTACGTCGGATTTGAAAACTAGACTGACTAAACGCGACCATCCGGTGACCGAGGCACCAATAGAACCTTGTATATAGTTACGCTGGACATCGATGTATAGAATCGCGACGCTATTTGTGTGTTCCATCGTCAATACCAGGATGTGACGGTAAGAATTAACTGTGAGTTATGAGAGGGAGAAAACAAACTTGACTGCAAAACAGTACGTTCATCTGGTATGAGGCAGCGATAGACCCTCGGAGATAAGTCGGCTAGTGACCAATGTATTGAATCGCGACGCAATTTCTGTGTTGCATCGTCATTAGGATAATGGGAATGTCGCAATTAACTGTCAACTTTGCGTCGGATTCCCGAAGCTTTACTCCAGGACAACGATCATGTGGAGACCCAGGCAGTAATAGATGCTTGGAGATAAATCTGCTGGAAGACGATGTTCTGAAAACCATCGCAGTATGAGTGTTCCATCGTCATTTAGAGGAACATAGGAAATAAAATTAACTGTCAGTTTTGGGTCGGATTTGAAAACTAGATGACAAAACGCGACCATCCGGTGACCGAGGCACCAATAGACCCTTGTAGATAGTTACGCTGGACATCGATCTATTGAATCGCGATGCTATTTGTGTTTTCCTTCGTCAATACCAGGATCTGACGGTAAGAATTAAGTGTGAGTTATGAGAGGGAGAAAAGAAACTTGCATGCAGTAGATGCTATTTGTGTTTTCCTTCGTCAATATCAGGATCTGACGGTAAGAATTAAGTGTGCGTTATGAGAGGGAGAAAAGAAACTTGCATGCAGTAGAGTACGTCCATCTGGTATGAGGCAGCGTTAGACCTTCGGAGATAAGTCGGCTAATGAACACTGTAATGAACCCCGACGCAATTTCTGTGTTGCATCGTCATTAGGATGGTGGGAATGTCGCAATTAACGGTCAAATTTGCGTCGGATTGCCGAAACTTTACTCGCAGGAGAACGATCATGTGGTGACCCAGGCATGCTTGGAGGTAAATCTGCTGGAAGACGATGTTCTGAAAACCATCGCAGTATGTGTGTTCCATCGTCATTTAGAGGAACAGAGGAAATAAAATTAACTGTCAGTTTTGCGTCGGATTTGAAAACTAGATGACAAAACGCGACCATCCGGTGACCGAGGCACCAATCGACCCTTGTAGATAGTTACGCTAGACATCGATGTATTGAATCGCGACGCTATTAATGTTTTCCATCGTCTTTACCAGGACTTCACGGTAAGAATTAACTGTGAGTTATGAGAGGGAAATGAGAAACATGACTGCGGAACAGTACGTCCATCAGGTATGAGGCAGCGTTAGACCCTCGGAGATAAGTCGGCTAGTGACCAATGTATTGAATTGCGACGCAATTTCTGTGTTGCAACGTCGTTAGGTTGGTGGGAATGTCGAAATTATCTGTCAAATTTGTGTCGGATTCCCGAAACTTTACTCGCTGGACAACGATCTTGTGGTGACCCAGGCAGTAACAGATGCTTGGAGATAAATCTGCTGGAAGACGATGTTCTGAAAACCATCGCAGTATGTGTGTTCCATCGTAATAGAGAGAATGGGAGGAATAAAAGTAACTGTTCGTTTTACGTCGGATTTGAAAACTAGACTGACAAAACGCGACCATCCGGTGACCGAGGCAAAAATCGACCCTTGTAGATACTTACGCTAGACATCGATGTATTGAATCGCGACGCTATTTGTGTGTTCCATCGTCAATACCAGGACCTGACGGTAAGAATTAACTGTAAGTTTGGAGACGGAGACAAGAAACTTGACTGCCAAATTGTACATCTATCTGGTATGAGGCAGCATTAGACCCTCGTACTAAAGTCTTCTAGTAACCAATGTATTGAATCGCGACGCAATTTCTGTGTTTCATCGTCATTAGGATGGTGGGAATGTCGCAATTAACTGTCAAATTTGCTTCGGATTCCCGAAACTTTACTCGCAGGACAACGATCATGTGGGGACCCAGGCAGTAATAGATGCTTGGAGATAAATCTGCTGGAAGACGATGTTCTGAAAACCATCGCAGTGTGTGTGTTCCATCGTAATTGAGAGTATGGGAGGAATAAAATTAACTGTCAGTTTTGCGTCGGATTTGAAAACTAGACTGACAAAACGCGACCATCCGGTGACCGAGGCACCAATAGACCCTTATAGATAAGTACGCTGGTCATCGATGTATAGAATCGCGACGCTATTTGTGTTTTCCACCGTCAATACCAGGATCTGACGGTAAGAATTAACTGTGAGTTATGAGAGGGAGATGAGAAACATGACTGCGGAAAAGTACGTCCATCTGGTATGAGGCAGCGTTAGACCCTCAGAGGCAAGTCGGCTAATGACCACTGTATTGAATCCCGACGCAATTTCTGTGTTGCATCATCATTGGGATGGTGGGAATGTCGCAGTTAACTGTCAAATTTGCGTCGGATTCCCGACACTTTACTCGCAGGAGAACGATCATGTGGTGACCAAGGCATGCTTGGAGATTAACCTGCTGGAAGACGATGTTCTGAAAACCATCGCAGTATGTGTGTTCCATCGTAATTGAGAGTATGGGAGGAATAAAATTAACTGTCAGTTTTGCGTCGTATTCGAAAACTAGACTGACAAAACGCGACCATCCGGTGACCGAGGCGCCAAGAGACCCTTGTAGATAGTTACACTGGACATCGATGTATAGAATCGCGACGCTGTTTGTATGTTCCATCGTCAATACCAGGATCTGACGGTAAGAATTAACAGTGAGTATTGAGACGGAATCAAGAAATTTGACTGCCAAATAGTACATCGATCTGGTATGAGGCAGCGTTAGACCCTCGGAGATAAGTCGGCTAGTGACCAATGTATTGAATCGCGACGCAATTTCTGTGTTGCATCGTCATTAGGATGGTGGGAATTTCGCAATTAACTGTCAAGTTTGCGTCGGATTCCCGAAACATTACTCGCAGGACAACGATCATGTGGTGACCCAGGCAGTAATAGATGCTTGGAAGTAAATCTGCTGGAAGACAATGTTCTGAAAACCATCGCAGTATGTGTGTTCCATCGTAATAGAGAGAATGGGAGGAATAAAAGTAACTGTCCGTTTTACGTCGGATTTGAAAACTGGACTGACAAAACGCGACCATCCGGTGACCGAGGCACCAGTCGACCCTTGTAGATAGTTACGCTAGAAATCGATGTATTGAATCGCGACGCTATTTGTGTGTTCCAACGTCAATACCACGATCTGACGGTAAGAATTAACTGTGAGTTATGAGAGGGAGAAGAGAAACTTTCATGCCGTAGAGTACGTCCATCTGGTATGAGGCAGCGTTAGACCCTCGGAGTTAAGTCGGCTAGTGACCAATGTATTGAATCGCGACGCAATTTCTGTGTTGCATCGTCATTAGGATGGTGGGAATTTCGCAATTAACTGTCAAATTTGCGTCGGATTCCCGAAACATTACTCGCAGGACAACGATCATGTGGTGACCCAGGCAGTAATAGATGCTTTGAGAAAAATCTGCTGGAAGACTATGTTCTGAAAACCATCGCAGTATGTGTGTTCCATCGTAATTGAGAGGTTGGGAGGAATAAATTTAACTGTCACTTTGGAGTCGGATTTGAAAACGAGACTGACAAAGCGCGAATATCCTGTGACCGAGGCACCAATAGACCCTTGTAGATAGTTACGCTAGACATCGATGTATTGAATCGCAACGCTATTTGTGTGTTCCATCGTCAATACCAGGATCTGACGGTAAGAATTAACTGTGAGTTATGAGAGGGAGAAGAGAAACTAGACTGCCAAATTGTACATCCATCTGGTATGAGGTAGCGTTAGACCCTCGGAGATAAGTCGGCTAGTGACCAAAGTATTGAATCGCGACGCAATTTCTGTGTTGCATCGTCATTAGGATGGTGGGAATGTCGCAATTAACAGTCAAATTTGCGTCGGGTTCCCGAAACTTTACTCGCATGAGGACGATCATGTGTTTACCCAGGCAGTAATAGAAGCTTGGAGATAAAAATGCTGGAAGACGATGTGCTGAAAACCAACGCAGTATGTGTGTTCCATCGTAATTGAGAGTATGGGAGGAATAAATTTAACTGCCAGTTTTACGTCGGATTTGAAAACTAGACTGACTAAACGCGACCATCCGGTGACCGAGGCACCAATAGAACCTTGTATATAGTTACGCTGGACATCGATGTATAGAATCGCGACGCTATTTGTGTGTTCCATCGTCAATACCAGGATGTGACGGTAAGAATTAACTGTGAGTTATGAGAGGGAGAAAACAAACTTGAGTGCCAAACAGTACGTTCATCTGGTATGAGGCAGCGATAGACCCTCGGAGATAAGTCGGCTAGTGACCAATGTATTGAATCGCGACGCAATTTCTGTGTTGCATCGTCATTAGGATAATGGGAATGTCGCAATTAACTGTCAACTTTGCGTCGGATTCCCGAAGCTTTACTCCAGGACAACGATCATGTGGAGACCCAGGCAGTAATAGATGCTTGGAGATAAATCTGCTGGAAGACGATGTTCTGAAAACCATCGCAGTATGAGTGTTCCATCGTCATTTAGAGGAACATAGGAAATAAAATTAACTGTCAGTTTTGGGTCGGATTTGAAAACTAGATGACAAAACGCGACCATCCCGTGACCGAGGCACCAATAGACCCTTGTAGATAGTTACGCTGGACATCGATCTATTGAATCGCGATGCTATTTGTGTTTTCCTTCGTCAATACCAGGATCTGACGGTAAGAATTAAGTGTGAGTTATGAGAGGGAGAAAATAAACTTGCATGCAGTAGATGCTATTTGTGTTTTCCTTCGTCAATATCAGGATCTGACGGTAAGAATTAAGTGTGAGTTATGAGAGGGAGAAAAGAAACTTGCATGCAGTAGAATACGTCCATCTGGTATGAGGCAGCGTTAGACCTTCGGAGATAAGTCGGCTAATGAACACTGTATTGAACCCCCACGCAATTTCTGTGTTGCATCGTCATTAGGATGGTGGGAATGTCGCAATTAACGGTCAAATTTGCGTCGGATTGCCGAAACTTTACTCGCAGGAGAACGATCATGTGGTGACCCAGGCATGCTTGGAGGTAAATCTGCTGGAAGACGATGTTCTGAAAACCATCGCAGTATGTGTGTTCCATCGTCATTTAGAGGAACAGAGGAAATAAAATTAACTGTCAGTTTTGCGTCGGATTTGAAAACTAGATGACAAAACGCGACCATCCGGTGACCGAGGCACCAATAGACCCTTGTAGATAGTTACGCTGGACATCGATGTATAGAATCGCAACGCTATTTTTGTTTTCCATCGTCAATTCCAGGATCTGACGGTAAGTTTAACTGTGAGTTAGGGGAGGGAGATGAGAAACATGACTGCCGAACAGTACGTCCATCTGGTAGGAGGCAGCGTTAGACCCTCGGAGGTAAGTCCGCTAATGACTAATATATTGAATTGCGACGCAATTACTGTGTTGCAACGTCGTTAGAATGGTGGGAATGTCGCAATTAACTGTCAAATTTGCGTCGGATTCCCGAAACTTTACTCGCTGGACAACGATCTTGTGGTGACCCAGGCAGTAACAGATGCCTGGAGATAAATCTGCAGGAAGACGATGTTCTGAAAACCATCGCAGTATGTGTGTTCCATCGTAATAGAGAGAATGGGAGGAATAAAAGTAACTGTCCGTTTTACGTCGAATCTGAAAACCAGACTGACAAAACGCGACCATCCGGTGACCGAGGCACCAATCGACCCTTGTAGATAGTTACGCTAGACATCGATGTATTGAATCGCGACGCTATTAATGTTTTCCATCGTCTTTACCAGGACTTCACGGTAAGAATTAACTGTGAGTTATGAGAGGGAAATGAGAAACATGACTGCGGAACAGTACGTCCATCTGGTATGAGGCAGCGTTAGACCCTCGGAGATAAGTCGGCTAGTGACCAATGTATTGAATTGCGACGCAATTTCTGTGTTGCAACGTCGTTAGGTTGGTGGGAATGTCGAAGTTATCTGTCAAATTTGTGTCGGATTCCCGAAACCTTACTCGCTGGACAACGATCTTGTGGTGACCCAGGCAGTAACAGATGCTTGGAGATAAATCTGCTGGAAGACGATGTTCTGAAAACCATCGCAGTATGTGTGTTCCATCGTAATAGAGAGAATGGGAGGAATAAAAGTAACTTTCCGTTTTACGTCGGATTTGAAAACTAGACTGACAAAACGCGACCATCCGGTGACCGAGGCAAAAATCGACCCTTGTAGATACTTACGCTAGACATCGATGTATTGAATCGCGACGCTATTTGTGTGTTCCATCGTCAATACCAGGACCTGACGGTAAGAATTAACTGTAAGTTTGGAGACGGAGACAAGAAACTTGACTGCCAAATTGTACATCTATCTGGTATGAGGCAGCATTAGACCCTCGTACAAAAGTCTTCTAGTAACCAATGTATTGAATCGCGACGCAATTTCTGTGTTTCATCGTCATTAGGATGGTGGGAATGTCGCAATTAACTGTCAAATTTGCTTCGGATTCCCGAAACTTTACTCGCAGGACAACGATCATGTGGGGACCCAGGCAGTAATAGATGCTTGGAGATAAATCTGCTGGAAGACGATGTTCTGAAAACCATCGCAGTGTGTGTGTTCCATCGTAATTGAGAGTATGGGAGGAATAAAATTAACTGTCAGTTTTGCGTCGGATTTGAAAACTAGACTGACAAAACGCGACCATCCGGTGACCGAGGCACCAATAGACCCTTATAGATAAGTACGCTGGTCATCGATGTATAGAATCGCGACGCTATTTGTGTTTTCCACCGTCAATACCAGGATCTGACGGTAAGAATTAACTGTGAGTTATGAGAGGGAGATGAGAAACATGACTGCGGAAAAGTACGTCCATCTGGTATGAGGCAGCGTTAGACCCTCAGAGGTAAGTCGGCTAATGACCACTGTATTGAATCCCGACGCAATTTCTGTGTTGCATCATCATTGGGATGGTGGGAATGTCGCAGTTAACTGTCAAATTTGCGTCGGATTCCCGACACTTTACTCGCAGGAGAACGATCATGTGGTGACCAAGGCATGCTTGGAGATTAACCTGCTGGAAGACGATGTTCTGAAAACCATCGCAGTATGTGTGTTCCATCGTAATTGAGAGTATGGGAGGAATAAAATTAACTGTCAGTTTTGGGTCGTATTCGAAAACTAGACTGACAAAACGCGACCATCCGGTGACCGAGGCGCCAAGAGACCCTTGTAGATAGTTACACTGGACATCGATGTATAGAATCGCGACGCTGTTTGTATGTTCCATCGTCAATACCAGGATCTGACGGTAAGAATTAACAGTGAGTATTGAGACGGAATCAAGAAATTTGACTGCCAAATTGTACATCCATCTGGTATGAGGCAGCGTTAGACCCTCGGAGATAAGTCGGCTAGTGACCAATGTATTGAATCGCGACGCAATTTCTGTGTTGCATCGTCTTTAGGATGGTCGGAATGTAGCAATTAACTGTCAAATTTGCGTCGGATTCCCGAAACTTTACGCGTAGGACAACGATCATGTGGTGACCCAGGCAGTAATATATGCTTGGAAGTAAATCTGCTGGAAGACAATGTTCTGAAAACCATCGCAGTAAGTGTGTTCCATCGTAATAGAGAGAATGGGAGGAATAAAAGTAACTGTCCGTTTTACGTCGGATTTGAAAACTAGACTGACAAAACGCGACCATCGGGTGACCGAGGCAACAATCGACCCTTGTAGATACTTACGCTAGACATCGATGTATTGAATCGCGACGCTATTTGTGTGTTCCATCGTCAATACCAGGACCTGACGGTAAGAATTAACTGTAAGTTTGGAGACGGAGACAAGAAACTTGACTGCCAAATTGTACATCTATCTGGTATGAGGCAGCATTAGACCCTCGTACTAAAGTCTTCTAGTAACCAATGTATTGAATCGCGACGCAATTTCTGTGTTTCATCGTCATTAGGATGGTGGGAATGTCGCAATTAACTGTCAAATTTGCGTCGGATTCCCGAAACTTTACTCGCAGGACAACGATCATGTGGGGACCCACGCAGTAATAGATGCTTGGAGATAAATCTGCTGGAAGACGATGTTCTGAAAACCATCGCAGTGTGTGTGTTCCATCGTAATTGAGAGTATGGGAGGAATAAAATTAACTGTCAGTTTTGCGTCGGATTTGAAAACTAGACTGACAAAACGCGACCATCCGGTGACCGAGGCACCAATAGACCCTTATAGATAAGTACGCTGGTCATCGATGTATAGAATCGCGACGCTATTTGTGTTTTCCACCGTCAATACCAGGATCTGACGGTAAGAATTAACTGTGAGTTATGAGAGGGAGATGAGAAACATGACTGCGGAAAAGTACATCCATCTGGTATGAGGCAGCGTTAGACCCTCGGAGATAAGTCGGCTAATGACCACTGTATTGAATCCCGACGCAATTTCTGTGTTGCATCATCATTGGGATGGTGGGAATGTCGCAGTTAACTGTCAAATTTGCGTCGGATTCCCGACACTTTACTCGCAGGAGAACGATCATGAGGTGACCCAGGCATGCTTGGAGATAAATCTGCTTGAAGACGATGTTCTGAAAACCATCGCATTATGTGTGTTCCATCGTCATAGAGAGGATGAGAGGAAAGGAAGAGAGGAAATAAAATTAACTGTCAGTTTTGCGACGGATTTGAAAACTAGATGACAAAACGCGACCATCCGGTGACCGAGGCCCCAATAGACCCTTGTAGATAGTTACGCTGGACATCGATCTATTGAATAGCTACGCTATTTGTGTTTTCCTTCGTCAATACCAGGATCTGACGATAAGAATTAACTGTGAGTTATGAGAGGGAGAAAAGAAACTTGACTGCCAAAGAGTACCTTCATCTGGTATGAGGCACCGTTAGACCCTCCTAGATAAGTCGGCTAAGGAACACTTTATTGAACCCCGTCGCAATTTCTGTGTTGCATCGTCATTAGGATGGTGGGAATGTCGCAATTAACTGTCAAATTTGTGTCGGATTCCCGAAACTTTACTCGCAGGAGAACGATCATGTGGTGACCCAGGCATGTTTGGAAATAAATCTGCTGGAAGACGATGTTCTGAAAACCATCGCAGTGTGTGTGTTCCATCGTAATTGAGAGTATGGGAGGAATAAAATTAACTGTCAGTTTTGCGTCGGATTTGAAAACTAGACTGACAAAACGCGACCATCCGGTGACCGAGGCACCAATAGACCCTTATAGATAAGTACGCTGGTCATCGATGTATAGAATCGCGACGCTATTTGTGTTTTCCACCGTCAATACCAGGATCTGACGGTAAGAATTAACTGTGAGTTATGAGAGGGAGATGAGAAACATGACTGCGGAAAAGTACGTCCATCTGGTATGAGGCAGCGTTAGACCCTCGGAGATAAGTCGGCTAGTGACCAATGTATTGAATGGCGACGCAATTTCTGTGTTGCATCGTCATTAGGATGGTGGGAATGTCGCAATTAACTGTCAAATTTGCGTCGGATTCCCGAAACATTACTCGCAGGACACCGATCATGTGGTGACCCAGGCAGTAATAGATGCTTTGAGATAAATCTGCTGGAAGACTATGTTCTGAAAACCATCGCAGTATGTGTGTTCCATCGTAATTGAGAGGTTGGGAGGAATAAATTTAACTGTCACTTTGGAGTCGGATTTGAAAACGAGACTGACAAAGCGCGAATATCCTGTGACCGAGGCACCAATAGACCCTTGTAGATAGTTACGCTAGACATCGACGTATTGAATCGCAATGCTATTTGTGTGTTCCATCGTCAATACCAGGATCTGACGGTAAGAATTAACTGTGAGTTATGAGAGGGAGAAGAGAAACTAGACTGCCAAATTGTACATCCATATGGTATGAGGTAGCGTTAGACCCTCGGAGATAAGTCGGCTAGTGACCAAAGTATTGAATCGCGACGCATATTCTGTGTTGCATCGTCATTAGGAATGTCGCAATTAACAGTCAAATTTGCGTCGTGTTCCCGAAACTTTACTCGCAGGAGGACGATCATGTGTTTACCCAGGCAGTAATAGAAGCTTGGAGATAAATATGCTGGAAGACGATGTGCTGAAAACCAACGCAGTATGTGTGTTCCATCGTAATTGAGAGTATGGGAGGAATAAAATTAACTGCCAGTTTTACGTCGGATTTGAAAACTAGACTGACTAAACGCGACCATCCGGTGACCGAGGCACCAATAGAACCTTGTATATAGTTACGCTGGACATCGATGTATAGAATCGCGACGCTATTTGTGTGTTCCATCGTCAATACCAGGATGTGACGGTAAGAATTAACTGTGAGTTATGAGAGGGAGAAAACAAACTTGAGTGCCAAACAGTACGTTCATCTGGTATGAGGCAGCGATAGACCCTCGGAGATAAGTCGGCTAGTGACCAATGTATTGAATCGCGACGCAATTTCTGTGTTGCATCGTCATTAGGATAATGGTAATGTCGCAATTAACTGTCAACTTTGCGTCGGATTCCCGAAGCTTTACTCCAGGACAACGATCATGTGGAGACCCAGGCAGTAATAGATGCTTGGAGATAAATCTGCTGGAAGACGATGTTCTGAAAACCATCGCAGTATGAGTGTTCCATCGTCATTTAGAGGAACATAGGAAATAAAATTAACTGTCAGTTTTGGGTCGGATTTGAAAACTAGATGACAAAACGCGACCATCCGGTGACCGAGGCACCAATAGACCCTTGTAGATAGTTACGCTGGACATCGATCTATTGAATCGCGATGCTATTTGTGTTTTCCTTCGTCAATACCAGGATCTGACGGTAAGAATTAAGTGTGAGTTATGAGAGGGAAATGAGAAACATGACTGCGGAACAGTACGTCCATCTGGTATGAGGCAGCGTTAGACCCTCGGAGATAAGTCCGCTAATGACCAATGTATTGAATTGCGACGCAATTTCTGTGTTGCAACGTCGTTAGGTTGGTGGGAATGTCGAAATTATCTGTCAAATTTGTGTCGGATTCCCGAAACTTTACTCGCTGGACAACGATCTTGTGGTGACCCAGGCAGTAACAGATGCTTGGAGATAAATCTGCTGGAAGACGATGTTCTGAAAACCATCGCAGTATGTGTGTTCCATCGTCATTTAGAGGATCAGAGGAAATAAAATTAACTGTCAGTTTTGCGTCGGATTTGAAAACTAGATGACAAAACGCGACCATCCGCTGACCGAGGCACCAATAAACCCTCGTAGATAGTTACGCTAGACAATGATGTATTGAATCGCGACGCTATTTGTGTGTTCCATCGTCAATACCACGATCTGGCCGTAACAATTAACTGTGAGTTATGAGAGGGAGAAGAGAAACTAGACTGCCAAATAGTACATCCATATGGTATGAGGTAGCGTTAGACCCTCGGAGATAAGTCGGCTAGTGACCAAAGTATTGAATCGCGACGCATATTCTTTGTTGCATCGTCATTAGGATGGTGGGAATGTCGCAGTTAACTGTCAAATTTGCGTCGGATTCCCGACACTTTACTCGCAGGACAACGATCATGTGGGGACCCAGGCAGTAATAGATGCTTGGAGATAAATCTGCTGGAAGACGATGTTCTGAAAACCATCGCAGTGTGTGTGTTCCATCGTAATTGAGAGTATGGGAGGAATAAAATTAACTGTCAGTTTTGCGTCGGATTTGAAAACTAGACTGACAAAACGCGACCATCCGGTGACCGAGGCACCAATAGACCCTTATAGATAAGTACGCTGGTCATCGATGTATAGAATCGCGACGCTATTTGTGTTTTCCACCGTCAATACCAGGATCTGACGGTAATAATTAACTGTGAGTTATGAGAGGGAGATGAGAAACATGACTGCGGAAAAGTACGTCCATCTGGTATGAGGCAGCGTTAGACCCTCGGAGATAAGTCGGCTAATGACCACTGTATTTAACACCGACGCAATTTCTGTGTTGCATCATCATTGGGATGGTGGGAATGTCGCAGTTAACTGTCAAATTTGCGTCGGATTCCCGACACTTTACTCGCAGGAGAACGATCATGAGTTGACCAAGGCATGCTTGGAGATTAACCTGCTGGAAGACGATGTTCTGAAAACCATCGCAGTATGTGTGTTCCATCGTAATAGAGAGAATGGGAGGAATAAAAGTAACTGTCCGTTTTACGTCGGATTTGAAAACTAGACTGACAAAACGCGACCATCCGGTGACCGAGGCAACAATCGACCCTTGTAGATACTTACGCTAGACATCGATGTATTGAATCGCGACGCTATTTGTGTGTTCCATCGTCAATACCAGCACCTGACGGTAAGAATTAACTGTAAGTTTGGAGACGGAGACAAGAAACTTGACTGCCAAATTGTACATCTATCTGGTATGAGGCAGCATTAGACCCTCGTACTAAAGTCTTCTAGTAACCAATGTATTGAATCGCGACGCAATTTCTGTGTTTCATCGTCATTAGGATCTTGGGAATGTCGCAATTAACTGTCAAATTTGCGTCGGATTCCCGAAACTTTACTCGCAGGACAACGATCATGTGGGGACCCAGGCAGTAATAGATGCTTGGAGATAAATCTGCTGGAAGACGATGTTCTGAAAACCATCGCAGTGTGTGTGTTCCATCGTAATTGAGAGTATGGGAGGAATAAAATTAACTGTCAGTTTTGCGTCGGATTTGAAAACTAGACTGACAAAACGCGACCATCCGGTGACCGAGGCACCAATAGACCCTTATAGATAAGTACGCTGGTCATCGATGTATAGAATCGCGACGCTATTTGTGTTTTCCACCGTCAATACCAGGATCTGACGGTAAGAATTAACAGTGAGTATTGAGACGGAATCAAGAAACTTTGCCAAATTGTACATCCATCTGGTATGAGGCAGCGTTAGACCCTCGGAGATAAGTCGGCTAGTGACCAATGTATTGAATCGCGACGCAATTTCTGTGTTGCATCGTCTTTAGGATGGTCGGAATGTAGCAATTAACTGTCAAATTTGCGTCGGATTCCCGACACTTTACGCGTAGGACAACGATCATGGGGTGCCCCAGGCAGTAATAGATGCTTGGAAGTAAATCTGGTGGAAGACGATGTACTGAAAACCATCGCAGTATGTGCGTTCCATCGTAATAGAGAGAATGGGAGGAATAAATTTAACTGTCCGTTTCACGTCGGATTTGAAAATTGGACTGACAAAACGCGACCATCCGGTGACCGAGGCACCAATCGACACTTGTAGATAGTTACGCTAGACATCGATGTATTGAATCGCGACGCTATTTGTGTGTTCCATCGTCAATACCAGAATCTGACGGTAAGAATTAACTGTGAGTTTTGAGACGGTAACAAGAAACTTGACTGCCAAATTGTACATCCATCTCGTATGGGGCAGCGTTAGACCCTCGTAGATAAGTCGGCTAGTGACCAATGTATTGAATCGCGACGCAATTTCTGTGTTGCATCGTCATTAGGATAATGGGAATGTCGCAATTAACTGTCAACTTTGCGTCGGATTCCCGAAGCTTTACTCCAGGCCAACGATCATGTGGAGACACTGGCAGTATAGATGCTTGGAGATAAATCTGCTGGAAGACGATGTTCTGAAAACCATCGCAGTATGAGTGTTCCATCGTCATTTAGAGGAACATAGGAAATAAAATTAACTGTCAGTTTTGGGTCGGATTTGAAAACTAGATGACAAAACGCGACCATCCGGTGACCGAGGCATCAATAGACCCTTGTAGATAGTTACGCTGGACATCGATCTATTGAATCGCGATGCTATTTGTGTTTTCCTTTGTCAATACCAGGATCTGACGGTAAGAATTAAGTGTGAGTTATGAGAGGGAGAAAAGAAACTTGCATGCAGTAGATGCTATTTGTGTTTTCCTTCGTCAATACCAGGATCTGACGGTAAGAATTAAGTGTGAGTTATGAGAGGGAGAAAAGAAACTTGCATGCAGTAGAGTAAGTCCATCTGGTATGAGGCAGCGTTAGACCCTCGGAGATAAGTCGGCTAATGAACACTGTATTGAACCCCGACGCAATTTCTGTGTTGCATCGTCATTAGGATGGTGGGAATGTCGCAATTAACTGTCATATTTGCGTCGGATTCCCGAAACTTTACTCGCAGAAGAACGATCATGTGGTGACCCAGGCATGTTTGGAGATAAATCTGCTGGAAGACAATGTTCTGAAAACCATCGCAGTATGTGTGTTCCATCGTAATAGAGAGAATGGGAGGAATAAAAGTAACTGTCCGTTTTACGTCGGATTTGAAAACTAGACTGACAAACGCGACCATCCGGTGACCGAGGCAACATTCGACCCTTGTAGATACTTACGCTAGACATCGATGTATTGAATCGCGACGCTATTTGTGTGTTCCATCGTCAATACCAGGACCTGACGGTAAGAATTAACTGTAAGTTTGGAGACGGAGACAAGAAACTTGACTGCCAAATTGTACATCTATCTGGTATGAGGCAGCATTAGACCCTCGTACTAAAGTCTTCTAGTAACCAATGTATTGAATCGCGACGCAATTTCTGTGTTTCATCGTCATTAGGATGGTGGGAATGTCGCAATTAACTGTCAAATTTGCGTCGGATTCCCGAAACTTTACTCGCAGGACAACGATCATGTGGAGACACTGGCAGTATAGATGCTTGGAGATAAATCTGCTTGAAGACGATGTTCTGAAAACCATCGCAGTATGTGTGTTCCATCGTCATTGAGAGGATGAGAGGAAAGGAAGAGAGGACATAAAATTAACTGTCAGTTTTGCGACGGATTTGAAAACTAGATGACAAAACGCGACCATCCGGTGACCGAGGCCCCAATAGACCCTTGTAGATAGTTACGCTGGACATCGATCTATTGAATAGCGACGCTATTTGTGTTTTCCTTCGTCAATACCAGGATCTGACGATAAGAATTAACTGTGAGTTATGAGAGGGAGAAAAGAAACTTGACTGCCAAAGAGTACCTTCATCTGGTATGAGGCACCGTTAGACCCTCCTAGATAAGTCGGCTAATGAACACTTTATTGAACCCCGTCGCAATTTCTGTGTTGCATCGTCATTAGGATGGAGGGAATGTCGCAATTAACTGTCAAATTTGTGTCGGATTTCCGAAACTTTACTCGCAGGAGAACGATCATGTGGTGACCCAGGCATGTTTGGAGATAAATCTGCTGGAAGACAATGTTCTGAAAACCATCGCAGTATGTGTGTTCCATCGTAATAGAGAGAATGGGAGGAATAAAAGTAACTGTCCGTTTTACGTCGGATTTGAAAACTGGACAGACAAAACGCGACCATCCGGTGACCGAGGCACCAATCGACCCTGGTAGATAGTTACGCTACACATCGATGTATTGAATCGCGACGCTATTTGTGTGTTCCAACGTCAATACCACGATCTGACGGTAAGAATTAACTGTGAGTTATGAGAGGGAGAAGAGAAACTTTCATGCCGTAGAGCACGTCCATCTGGTATGAGGCAGCGTTAGACCCTCGGAGTTAAGTCGGCTAGTGACCAATGTATTGAATCGCGACGCAATTTCTGTGTTGCATCGTCATTAGGATGGTGGGAATGTCGCAATTAACAGTCAAATTTGCGTCGGATTCCCGAAACTTTACTCGCAGGAGGACGATCATGTGTTTACCCAGGCAGTAATAGAAGCTTGGAGATAAATATGCTGGAAGACGATGTGCTGAAAACCAACGAAGTATGTGTGTTCCATCGTAATTGAGAGTATGGGAGGAATAAAATTAACTGCCAGTTTTACGTCGGATTTGAAAACTAGACTGACTAAACGCGACCATCCGGTGACCGAGGCACCAATAGAACCTTGTATATAGTTACGTTGGACATCGATGTATAGAATCGCGACGCTCTTCGTGTGTTCCATCGTCAATACCAGGATGTGACGGTAAGAATTAACTGTGAGTTATGAGAGGGAGAAAACAAACTTGACTGCCAAACAGTACGTCCATCTGGTATGAGGCAGCGTTAGACCCTCGGAGTTAAGTCGGCTAGTGACCAATGTATTCAATCGCGACGCAATTTCTGTTTTGCATCGTCATTAGGATGGTGTGAATGTCGCAATTAACTGTCAAATTTGCGTCGGATTCCCGAAACTTAACTCGCAGGAGAACGAACATGTGGTGACCCAGGCAGTAATAGATGCTTGGAGATAAATCTGCTGGAAGACGATGTTCTGAAAACCATCGCAGTATGTGTGTTCCATCGTAATTGACAGGATGGGAGGAATAAAAGTAATTGTCACTTTGGAGTCGGATTTGAAAACTAGACTCACAAAGCGCGAATATCCGGTGACCGAGGCACCAATAGACCCTTGTAGATAGTTACGCTAGACATCGATGTATTAAATCGCGACGCTATTTGTGTGTTCCATCGTCGATACTAGGATCTGACGGTAAGAATTAACTGTGAGTTATGAGAGGGAGAAGAGAAACTTGATTGCCGAACAGTACGTCCATCTGGTATGAGGCAGCGTTAGACCCTCTGAGGTAAGTCGGCTAGTGACCAATGTATTGAATCACGACGCAATTTCTGTGTTGCATCGTCATTAGGATGGTGGGAATGTCGCAATTAACTGTCAAATATGCGTCGGATTCCCGAAACTTTACTCGCAGGAGAACGATCATGTGGTGACCCAGGCATATTTGGAAATAAATCTGTTGGAAGACGATGTTCTGAAAACCATCGCAGTATGTGTGTTCCATCGTAATAGAGAGAATAGGAGGAATAAAAGTAACTGTCCGTTTTACGTCGGATTTGAAAACTGGACTGACAAAACGCGACCATCCGGTGACCGAGGCACCAATCGTCCCTTGTAGATAGTTACGCTACACATCGATGTATTGAATCGCGACTCTATTTGTGTGTTACAACGTCAATACCACGATCTGACGGTAAGAATTAACTGTGAGTTATGAGAGGGAGAAGAGAAACTTGACTGCCAAATTGTACATCCATCTGGTATGAGGCAGCGTTAGACCCTCGGAGATGAGTCGGCTACTGACCAATGTATTGAATCGCGACGCAATTTCTGTGTTGCATCGTCATTAGGATGGTGGGAATGTCGCAATTAACTGTCAAATTTGCGTCGGATTCCCGAAACTTAACTCGCAGGAGAACGAACATGTCGTGACCCAGGCAGTAATAGATGCTTGGAGATAAATCTGCTGGAAGACGATGTTCTGAAAATCATCGCAGTATGTGTACTCCATCGTAATTGAAAGGATGGGAGGAATAAAAGTAATTGTCACTTTGGAGTCGGATTTGAAAACTAGACTCACAAAGCGCGAATATCCGTTGACCGAGGCACCAATAGACCCTTGTAGATAATTACGCTAGACATCGATGAATTGAATCGCGACGCTATTTGTGTGTTCCATCGTCGATACTAGAATCTGACGGTAAGGATTAACTGTGAGTTATGAGAGGGAGAAGAGAAACTTGATTGCCGAACAGTACGTCCATCTGGTATGAGGCAGCGTTAGACTCTCGGAGATAAGTCGGCTAATGACCAATGTATTGAATCGCGACGCATTTTCTGTGTTGCAACGTCGTTAGGATGGTGGGAATGTCGCAATTATCAGTCAAATTTGCGTCGGATTCCCGAAACTTTACTCGCAGGAGAACGATCATGTGGTGTCCCAGGCAGTAATAGAAGCTTGGAGATAAATCTGCTGGAAACGATGTGCTGAAAACCATCGCAGTATGTGTGTTCCATCGTAATTGAGAGAATGGGAGGAATAAAATTAACTGCCAGTTTTGCGTCGGATTTGAAAACTAGATGACAAAACGCGACCATCCGGTGACCGAGCCACTTATAGACGCTTGTAGATAGTTACGCTGGACATCGATCTATTGAAACGCGACGCTACTTGTGTGTTCCATCATCAATACCAGGATCTGACGGTAAGAATAAGCTGTGAGTTATGAGAGGAAGAAAACAAACTTGACTGCCAAACAGTACGTCCATCTGGTATGAGGCAGAGTTAGACCCTCGGAGATAAGTCGGCTAGTGACCAATGTATTGAATCGCGACGCAATTTCTTTGTTGCATCGTCATTAGGATGGTGGGAATGTCGCAATTAACTGTCAAATTTGCGTCGGATTTCAGAAACTTTACTCGTAGGCAGTAATAGTTGCTTGGAGGTAAATCTGCTGGAAGACGATGTTCTGAAAACCTTCGCAGTATGTGTGTTCCATCGTCATTGAGAGGATGAGTGAACATAGAATTAACTGTCAGTTTTGCGTCGGATTTGAAAACTAGATTTCAAAAGGCCACCATCCGGTGACCGAGGCACCAATAGACACTTGTAGAGAGTTACGCTGGACATCGATCTATTGAATCGCGACGCTATTGGTGTATTCCATCGTCAATACCAGGATCTTACGGTAAGAATTAACTGTGAGTTATGAGAGGGAGAAGAGAAACTTGATTGCCGAACAGTACGTCCATCTGGTATGAGGCAGCGTTAGACCCTCGGAGATAAGTCGGCTAGTGACCACTGTATTGAATCGCGACGCAATTTCTGTGTTGCATCGTCATTAGGATGGTGGGAATGTCGCAATTAACTCTCAAATTTGCGTCGGATACACGAAACTTTACTCGCAGGAGAACGTTCATGTGGTGACCCAGGCAGTAATAGATACTTGGAGATAAATCTGATGGAAGACGATGTTCTGAAAACCATCGCACAATGTGTGTTCCATCGTAATTGAGAGTATGGGAGGAATAAAACTAACTGTCAGTTTTGCGTCGGATTTGAAAACTAGACTGACAAAGCGCGACCATCCGGTGACCGAGGCACAAATAGATCGTTCTAGATAGTTACGCTGGACATCGATGTATAGAATCGCGACGCTATTTGTGTGTTCCATCGTCAATACCAGGATCTGACGGTAAATATTAACTGTGACTTATGAGAGGGAGAAGAGAAACTTGACTGCCAAATTGTACATCCATCTGGTATGAGGCAGCGTTAGACCCTCGGAGATAAGTCGGCTAGTTACCAATGTATTGAATCGCGACGCAATTTCTGTGTTGCATCGTCATTAGGATGGTGGGAATGTCGCAATTAACTGTCAAATTTGCGTCGGATTCCCGAAACCTAACTCGCAGGAGAACGAACATGTGGTGACCCAGGCAGTAATAGATGCTTCGATATAAATCTGCTGGAAGACGATGTTCTGAAAACCATCGCAGTATGTGTGCTCCATCGTAATTGACAGGATGGGAGGAATAAAAGTAACTGTCACTTTGGAGTCGGATTTGAAAACTAGACTCACAAAGCGCGAATATCCGGTGACCGAGGCACCAATAGACCCTTGTAGATAATTACGCTAGACATTTATGTATTGAATCGCGACGCTATTTGTGTGTTCCATCGTCGATACCAGGATCTGACGGTAAGAATTAACTGTGAGTTATGAGAGGGAGAAAACAAACTTGACTGCCAAAGAGTACATCCATCTGGTATGAGGCAGCGTTAGACCCTCGGAGATAAGTCGGCTAGTGACCAATGTATTGAATCGCGACGCAATTTCTGTGTTACATCATCATTAGGATGGTGGGAATGTCGCAATTAACCCTGAAATTTGCGTCGGATTCCCGAAACTTTACTCGCAGCCATACCATCATGTGGTGACAAAGGCAGTAATAGATACTTGGAGATAAATCTGCTGAAAGACGATGTTCTGAAAACCATCACAGTATGTGTGGTCCATCGTAATTGAGAGAATGGGAGGAATAAAATTAACTGTCAGTTTTGCGTCGGTTTTGAAAACTAGACTGACAAAACGCGACTATCCGGTGAACGAGGCACCAAATAGACCCTTGTAGATAGTTACGCTAGAGAATGATGAATTGAATCGCGACGCTACTTGTGTGTTCCATCGTCAATACCACGATCTGACCGTAAGAATTAACTGTGAGTTATGAGAGGGAGAAGAGAAACTTGCATGCCGTAGAGTACGTCCAGCTGGTATGATGCAGCGTTAGACCCTCGGAGATAAGTCGGCTAATGACCACTGTATTGAATCCGGACACAATTTCTGTGTTGCATCGTCATTGGGATGGTGGGAATGTCGCAGTTAACTGTCAAATTTTCGTCGGACTCCCGACACTTTACTCGCAGGAGAACGATCATGTTGTGACCCAGGCAGTAATAGATACTTGGAGATAAATCTGCTGGAAGACGATGTTCTGAAAAGCATCGCAGTATGTGTGTTCCATCGTAATTGAGAGTATGGGAGGAATAAAATTAACTGTCAGTTTTGCGTCGGATTTGTAAACTAGACTGACAAAACGCGACTATCCGGTGACCGAGGCACCAATAGACACTTGTAGAGAGTTACGCTGGACATCGATCTATTGAATCGCGACGGTATTAGTATGTTCCATCGTCAATACCAGGATCTGACTGTAAGAATTAACTGTGAGTTATGAGAGGGAGAAAACAAACTTGACTGCCAAACAGTACGTCCATCTGGTATGAGGCAGCGAGAGACACTCGGAGATAAGTCTGCTAGTGACCAATGTATTGAATCGCGACGCAATTTCTGTGTTGCAACGTCGTTAGGATGGTGGGAATGGCGCAATTAACTGACAAATTTGCGTCGGATTCCCGTAACTTTACTCGCTGGACAACGATCTTGTGGTGACCCAGGCAGTAACAGATGCTTGGAGATAAATCTGCTGGAAGACGATGTTCTGAAAACCATCGCAGTATGTGTGTTCCATCGTCATTTAGAGGATCTGAGGAAATAAAATTAACTGTCAGTTTTGCGTCGGATTTGAAAACTAGATGACAAAACGCGACCATTCGCTGACTGAGGCACCAATAAACCCCTAGTAGATAGTTGCGCTAGACAATGATGTATTGAATCGCGAAGTTATTTGTGTGTTCCATCGTCAATACCACGATCTGACCGTAAGAATTAACTGTGAGTTATGAGAGGGAGAAGTGATACTTGCATGCCGTAGAGTACGTCCATCTGGCATGAGGCAGCGTTAGACCATCGGAGATAAGTCGGCTAATGACCACTGTATTGAATCCCGACACATTTTCTGTGTTGCATCGTCATTGGGATGGTGGGAATGTCGCAGTTAACTGTCAAATTTGCGTCGGATTCCCGACACTTTACTCGCAGGAGAACGATCATGTGGTGACCAATGCAGTAGTAGATACTTGGAGATAAATCTGCTGGAAGACGATGTTCTGAAAACCATCGCAGTATGTGTGTTCCATGGTCATTGAGAGGATGAGAGGAAAGGATTAGAGGAAATAAAATTAACTGTCAGTTTTGCGTGGGATTTGAAAACTAGATGACAAAACGCGACCATCTGGTGACCGAGGCACCAATAGACCCTTGTAGATAGTTACGCTGGACATCGATGTATAGAATCGCAACGGTATTTGTGTGATCCATCGTCAGTACCAGGATCTGACGGTAAGAATTAACTGTGAGTTATGAGAGGGAGAAAACAAACTTGACTACCAAACAGTACGTACATCTGGTATGAGGCAACGATAGACCCTCGGAGATAAGTCGGCTAGTAACCACTGTATTGAATCGCGACGCAATTTCTGTGTTGCAACGTCGTTAGGATGGTGGGAATGTCGCAATTAACTGTCAAATTTGCGTCGGATTTTAGAACTAGACCGACAAAGAGCGAACATCCGGTGACCGAGGCACCAATAGACCCTTGTAGATAGTTACGCTAGACATCGATGTATTGAATAGCGACGCTATTTGTGTGTTCCATCGTCGATACCAGGATCTGACGGTAAGAATTTGCTGTGAGTTTTGAGTCGGAGACAAGAAACTTGACAGCCAAATTGTACATCCATCTGGTTTGTGGCAGCGTTGACCCTCGGAGATAAGTAGGCTAGTGACCAATGTATTGAATCGCGACGTAATTTCTGTGTCGCATCGTCATTAGGATGGTGGAAATGTCGCAATTAACTGTCAAATTTGCGTCGGATTCCCGAAACTTTACTCGTAGGACAACGATCATGTGGTGACACAGGCAGTAATAGATGCTTGGAGATAAATCTGCTGGTAGACGATGTTCTGAAAACCATCGCAGTATGTGTGTTCTATCGTCATTGAGAGGATGAGAGAAAATAAAATTAACTGTCAGTATTGCGTTGGATTTGAAAACTAGATGACAAAACGCGACCATCCGGTGACCGAGGAACCAATAGACCCTTGTAGATAGTTACGCTGGACATCGATCTATTGAATCGCGACGCTATTTGTGTGTTCCATCGTCAATACCAGGATCTGACGGTAAGTATTAACTGTGAGTTATGAGAGGGAGAAGAGAAACTTGAGTGCCAAATTGTACATCCATCTGGTATGAGGCAGACCAATGTATTGAATCGGGACGCGATAACTGTGTTGCATCGGCATTAGGATGGTGGGAATATCGCAATTAGCTGTCAAATTTGTGTCGGATTCCCGAAACTTTACTCCCAGGAGAACGCTCATGTGGTGACCCAGGCAGTAATAGATACTTGGAGATAAATATGATGGAAGACGATGTTCTGAATACCATCGCAGAATGTGTGTTCCATCGTAATGGAGAGTATGGGAGGAATAAAATTAACTGTCAGTTTTGCTTCGGATTTGAAAACTAGATGACAAAACGCCACCATCCGGTGACCGAGGCACGAACAGACCCTTGTAGATAGTTACGCAGGACATCGATCTATTGAATCACGACGCTATTTGTGTGTTCCATCGTCAATACCAGGATCTGACGGTAAGAATTAACTGTGAGTTATGAGAGGGAGAAAACAAACTTGACTGCCAAAGAGTACGTCCATCTGGTATGAGGCAGCGATAGACCCTCGGAGATAAGTCGGCTAGGGACCAATGTATTGAATCGCGACGCAATTTCTGTGTTGCACGTCATTAGGATAGTGATAATGCGGCAATTAACTGTCAAATTTGCGTCGGATTCCCGAAACTTTACTCGTAGGACAACGATCATGTGGTGACCCAGGCAGTAATAGATGCTTGGAGATAAATCTGCTGGAAGACGATGTTCTGAAAACCATCGCAGTATGTGTGTTCTATCGCCATTGAGAGGACTAGAGAAAATAAAATTAACTGTCAGTTTTGCGTCGGATTTGAAAACTAGATGACAAAACGCGACCATCCGGTGACCGAGGCACCAATAGACCCTTGTAGATAGTTGCGCTGGACGTCGATCTATTGAATCGCGACGCTATTTGTGTTTTCCATCGTCAATACCAGGATCTGACGGTAAGAATTAACTGTGAGTTATGAAAGGGAGAAAACAAACTTGACTGCCAAAGAGTACGTCCATCTGGTATGAGGCAGCGAAAGACCCTCGGAGATAAGTCGGCTAGTGACCAATGTATTGAATCGCGACGCAATTTCTGTGTTGCATCGTCATTAGTCTGGTGGGAATGTCGCAATTAACTGTCAAATTTGCGTCGAATTTGAAAACTAGACTGACAAAGGGCGAACATCCGGTGACCGAGGCACCAATAGACCCTTGTAGATAGTTACGCTTGACATCGATGTATAGATCGCGGCGGTATTTGTGTGTTCCATCGTCAATACCAGGATCTGACGGGAAGAATTAACTGTGAGTTATGAGAGGGAGAAAACAAACTTGACTGTTAAAGAGTACGTCCATCTGGTATGAGGCAGTGATAGACCCTCGGAGATAAGTCGGCTAGTGACCAATGTATTGAATCGCGGCGCAATTTCTGTGTTGCATCGTCATTAGGGTAGTGGGAATGTCGCAATTAACTGTCAAATTTGCGTCGGATTTGAAAACTAGACTGACAAAGCGCGAACATCCGGTGACCGAGGCAACAATATACCCTTGTAGATAGTTACGCTAGACATCGATGTATTGAATCGGGACGCTATTTGTGTGTTCCATCGTCGATACCAGGTTCTGACGGTAAGAATTACTGTGAGTTTTGAGTCGGAGACAAGAAACTTGACAGCCAAATTGTACATCCATCTGGTATGAGGCAGCAATAGACCCTCGGAGATAAGTCGGCTAGTGACCAATGTATTGAATCGCGACGCAATTTCTGTGTTGCATCGTCATTAGGATAGTGGGAATGTCGCAATTAACTGTCAAATTTGCGTCGGATTCCCGAAACTTCACTCGTAGGACAACGATCATGTGGTGACCCAGGCAGTAATAGATGCTTGGAGATAAATCTGCTGGAAGACGATGTTCTGAAAACCATCGCAGTATGTGTGTTCTATCGTCATTGAGAGGATGAGAGAAAATAAAATTAACTGTCAGTTTCGCGTCGGATTTGAAAACTAGATGACAAAACGCGACCATCCGGTGACTGAGGCACCAATAGACCCTTGTAGATAGTTACGCTGGACATCGATCTATTGAATCGCGACTCTATTTGTGTGTTCCATCGTCAATACCAGGATCTGACGGTAAGAATTGACTGTGACTTATGACAGGGAGAAAACAAACTTGACTGCCAAACAGTACGTCCATCTGGTATGAGGCAGCGTTAGACCCTCCGAGATAAGTCGGCTAGTGACCAACGTATTGAATCGCGACGCGATAACTGTGTTGCATCGGCATTAGGATGGTGGGAATATCGCAATTAACTGTCAAATTTGCGTCGGATTCCCGAAACTTTACTCGTAGGACAATGATCATGTGGTGACCCAGGCAGTAATAGGTGCTTGGAGATAAATCTGCTGGAAGACGATGTTCTGAAAACCATCGCAGTATGTGTGTTCCATCGTCATTGAGAGGATGAGAGAACCTAAATTAACTGTGAGTTCTGCGTCGGATTTGAAAACTAGATGACAAAACGCGACTATCCGGTGACCGAGACACCAATAGACCCTTGTAGATAGTTACGCTGGACATCGATGTATAGAATCGCGACGCTATTTGTGTGTTCCATGGTCGATACCAGGATCTGACGGTAAGAATTACCTGTGAGTTATGAGAGGGAGAAAACAAACTTGACTGCCAAAGAGTACGTCCATCTGGTATGAGGCAGCGATGGACCCTCGAAGATAAGTCGGCTAGTGAGCAATGTATTGAATCGCGACGCAATTTCTGTGTTGCATCGTCATTAGGGTAGTGGGAATGTCACAATTAACTGTCGAATTTGCGTCGGATTTGAAAACTAGACTGACAAAGCGCGAACATCCGGTGACCGAGGCACCAATTTACCCTTCTAAATAGTTACGCTAGACATCGATGTATTGAATCGCGACGCTATTTGTGTGTTCCATGGTCGATACCAGGATCTGACGGTAAGCTCTAACTGTGAGTTTTAAGTCGGAGACAAGAAACTTGACAGCCAAATTGTACATCCATCTGGTTTGTGGCAGCGTTAGACCCTCGGAGATAAGTAGGCTAGTGACCAATGTATTGAATCGCGATGTAATTTCTGTGTCGCATCGTCATTAGGATGGTGGAAATGTCGCAATTAACTGTCAAATTTGTGTCGGATTCCCGAAACTTTACTCGTAGGACAACGATCATGTGGTGACACAGGCAGTAATAGATGCTTGGAGATAAATCTGCTGGTAGACGATGTTCTGAAAACCATCGCAGTATGTGTGTTCTATCGTCATTGAGAGGATGAGAGAGAATAAAATTAACTGTCAGTATTGCGTCGGATTTGAAAACTAGATGACAAAACGCGACCATCCGGTGACCGAGGCACCAATAGACCCTTGTAGATAGTTACGCTGGACATCGATCTATTGAATCGCGACGCTATTTGTGTGTTCCATCGTCAATACC
This sequence comes from Schistocerca gregaria, assembly GCF_023897955.1. Taxonomy (NCBI): domain Eukaryota; kingdom Metazoa; phylum Arthropoda; class Insecta; order Orthoptera; family Acrididae; genus Schistocerca; species Schistocerca gregaria. The sequence goes on along the minus strand of NW_026061891.1, from coordinate 1,290,592 downwards.
AGGATCTGACGGTAAGTATTAACTGTGAGTTATGAGAGGGAGAAGAGAAACTTGAGTGCCAAATTGTACATCCATCTGGTATGAGGCAGACCAATGTATTGAATCGGGACGCGATAACTGTGTTGCATCGGCATTAGGATGGTGGGAATATCGCAATTAGCTGTCAAATTTGTGTCGGATTCCCGAAACTTTACTCCCAGGAGAACGTTCATGTGGTGACCCAGGCAGTAATAGATACTTGGAGATAAATCTGATGGAAGACGATGTTCTGAATACCATCGCAGAATGTGTGTTCCATCGTAATGGAGAGTATGGGAGGAATAAAATTAACTGTCAGTTTTGCTTCGGATTTGAAAACTAGATGACAAAACGCCACCATCCGGTGACCGAGGCACCAACAGACCCTTGTAGATAGTTACGCAGGACATCGATCTATTGAATCACGACGCTATTTGTGTGTTCCATCGTCAATACCAGGATCTGACGGTAAGAATTAACGGTGAGTTATGAGAGGGAGAAAACAAACTTGACTGCCAAAGAGTACGTCCATCTGGTATGAGGCAGCGATAGACCCTCGGAGATAAGTCGGCTAGGGACCAATGTATTGAATCGCGACGCAATTTCTGTGTTGCACGTCATTAGGATAGTGATAATGCGGCAATTGACTGTCAAATTTGCGTCGGACTCCCGAAACTTTACTCGTAGGACAACGATCATGTGATGACCCAGGCAGTAATAGATGCTTGGAGATAAATCTGCTGGAAGACGATGTTCTGAAAACCATCGCAGTATGTGTGTTCTATCGTCATTGAGAGGATGAGAGAAAATAAAATTAACTGTCAGTTTCGCGTCGGATTTGAAAACTAGATGACAAAACGCGACCATCCGGTGACCGAGGCACCAATAGACCCTTGTAGATAGTTACGCTGGACATCGATCTATTGAATCGCGACTCTATTTGTGTGTTCCATCGTCAATACCAGGATCTGACGGTAAGAATTAACTGTGAGTTATGAGAGGGAGAAAACAAACTTGACTGCCAAAGAGTACGTCCATCTGGTATGAGGCAGCGATAGACCCTCGGAGATAAGTCGGCTAGAGACCAATGTATTGAATCGCGACGCAATTTCTGTGTTGCATCGTCATTAGTCTGGTGGGAATGTCGCAATTAACTCTCAAATTTGCGTCGGATTTGAAAACTAGACTGACAAACCCCGAACATCCGGTGACCGAGGCACCAATAGACCCTTGTAGATAGTTACGCTAGACATCGATGTATTGAATCGGGACGCTATTTGTGTGTTCCATGGTCGATACCAGGATCTGACGGTAAGAATTAACTGTGAGTTTTAAGTCGGAGACAAGAAACTTGACAGCCAAATTTTACATCCGTCTGGTATGAGGCAGCGTTAGACCCTCCGAGATAAGTCAGGTCGTGACCAACGTATTGAATCGCCACGCGATAACTGTGTTGCATCGGCATTAGGATGGTGGGAATATCGCAATTAACTGTCAAATTTGCGTCGGATTCCCGAAACTTTACTCGTAGGACAATGATCATGTGGTGACCCAGGCAGTAATAGGTGCTTGGAGATAAATCTGCTGGAAGACGATGTTCTGAAAACCATCGCAGTATGTGTGTTCCATCGTCATTGAGAGGATGAGAGAACCTAAATTAACTGTGAGTTCTGCGTCGGATTTGAAAACTAGATGACAAAACGCGACTATCCGGTGACCGAGACACCAATAGACCCTTGTAGATAGTTACGCTGGACATCGATGTATAGAATCGCGACGCTATTTGTGTGTTCCATGGTCGATACCAGGATCTGACGGTAAGAATTACCTGTGAGTTATGAGAGGGAGAAAACAAACTTGACTGCCAAAGAGTACGTCCATCTGGTATGAGGCAGCGATGGACCCTCGGAGATAAGTCGACTAGTGAGCAATGTATTGAATCGCGACGCAATTTCTGTGTTGCATCGTCATTAGGGTAGTGGGAATGTCACAATTAACTGTCAAATTTGCGTCGGATTTGAAAACTAGACTGACAAAGCGCGAACATCCGGTGACCGAGGCACCAATTTACCCTTCTAAATAGTTACGCTAGACATCGATGTATTGAATCGCGACGCTATTTGTGTGTTCCATGGTCGATACCAGGATCTGACGGTAAGCTCTAACTGTGAGTTTTAAGTCGGAGACAAGAAACTTGACAGCCAAATTGTACATCCATCTGGTTTGTGGCAGCGTTAGACCCTCGGAGATAAGTAGGCTAGTGACCAATGTACTGAATCGCGACGTAATTTCTGTGTCGCATCGTCATTAGGATGGTGGAAATGTCGCAATTAACTGTCAAATTTGCGTCGGATTCCCGAAACTTTACTCGTAGGACAACGATCATGTGGTGATACAGGCAGTAATAGATGCTTGGAGATAAATCTGCTGGTAGACGATGTTCTGAAAACCATCGCAGTATGTGTGTTCTATCGTCATTGAGAGCATGAGAGAAAATAAAACTAACTGTCAGTATTGCGTCGGATTTGAAATCTAGATGACAAAAAGCGACCATCCGGTGACCGAGGAACCAATAGACCCTTGTAGATAGTAACGCTGGACATCGATCTATTGAATCGCGACGCTATTTGTGTGTTCCATCGTCAATACCAGGATCTGACGGTAAGTATTAACTGTGAGTTATGAGAGGGAGAAGAGAAACTTGAGTGCCAAATTGTACATCCATCTGGTATGAGGCAGACCAATGTATTGAATTGGGACGCGGTAACTGTGTTGCATCGGCATTAGGATGGTGGGAATATCGCAATTAGCTGTCAAATTTGTGTCGGATTCCCGAAACTTTACTCCCAGGAGAACGTTCATGTGGTGACCCAGGCAGTAATAGATACTTGGAGATAAATCTGATGGAAGACGATGTTCTGAATACCATCGCAGAATGTGTGTTCCATCGTAATGGAGAGTATGGGCGGAATAAAATTAACTGTCAGTTTTGCTTCGGATTTGAAAACTAGATGACAAAACGCCACCATCCGGTGACCGAGGCACCAACAGACCCTTGTAGATAGTTACGCAGGACATCGATCTATTGAATCACGACGCTATTTGTGTGTTCCATCGTCAATACCAGGATCTGACGGTAAGAATTAACTGTGAGTTATGAGAGGGAGAAAACAAACTTGACTGCCAAAGAGTACGTCCATCTGGTATGAGGCAGCGATAGACCCTCGGAGATAAGTCGGCTAGGGACCAATGTATTGAATCGCGACGCAATTTCTGTGTTGCACGTCATTAGGATAGTGATAATGCGGCAATTAACTGTCAAATTTGCGTCGGATTCCCGAAACTTTACTCGTAGGACAACGATCATGTGGTGACCCAGGCAGTAATAGATGCTTGGAGATAAATCTGCTGGAAGACGATGTTCTGAAAACCATCGCAGTATGTGTGTTCTATCGTCATTGAGAGGACGAGAGAAAATAAAATTAACTGTCAGTTTTGCGTCGGATTTGAAAACTAGATGACAAAACGCGACCATCCGGTGACCGAGGCTCCAATAGACCCTTGTAGATAGTTACGCTGGACATCGATCTATTGAATCGTGACGCTATTTGTGTGTTCCATCGTCAATACGAGGATCTGACGGTAAGAATTAACTGTGAGTTATGAAAGGGAGAAAACAAACTTGACTGCCAAAGAGTACGTCCATCTGGTATGAGGCAGCGACAGACCCTCGGAGATAAGTCGGCTAGTGACCAATGTATTGAATCACGACGCGATTTCTGTGTTGCATCGTCATTAGGGTAGTGGGAATGTCGCAATTAACTGTCAAATTTGCGTCGGATTTGAAAACTAGACTGACAAACCCCGAACATCCGGTGACCGAGGCACCAATAGACCCTTGAATATAGTTACGCTAGACATCGATGTATTGAATCGGGACGCTATTTGTGTGTTCCATCGTCGATACCAGGTTCTGACGGTAAGAATTAGTGTGAGTTTTGAGTCGGAGACAAGAAACTTGACAGCCAAATTGTACATCCATCTGGTATGAGGCAGCGTTAGACCCTCGGAGATAAGTCGGCTAGTGACCAATGTATTGAATCGCGACGCAATTTCTGTGTTGCATCGTCATTAGGATAGTGGGAATGTCGCAATTAACTGTCAAATTTGCGTCGGATTCCCGAAACTTCACTCGTAGGACAACGATCATGTGGTGACCCAGGCAGTAATAGATGCTTGGAGATAAATCTGCTGGAAGACGTTGTTCTGAAAACCATCGTAGTATGTGTGTTCTATCGTCATTGAGAGGATGAGAGAAAATAAAATTAACTGTCAGTTTCGCGTCGGATTTGAAAACTAGATGACAAAACGCGACCATCCGGTGACCGAGGCACCAATAGACCCTTGTAGATAGTTACTCTGGACATCGATCTATTGAATCGCGACTCAATTTGTGTGTTCCATCGTCAATACCAGGATCTGACGGGAAGAATTAACTGTGACTTATGACAGGGAGAAAACAAACTTGACTGCCAAAGAGTACGTCCATCTGGTATGAGGCAGCGATAGACCCTCGGAGATAAGTCGGCTAGTGACCAATGTATTGAATCGCGACGCAATTTCTGTGTTGCATCGTCATTAGTCTGGTGGGAATGTCGCAATTAACTGTCAAATTTGCGTCGGATTTGAAAACTAGACTGACAAAGGGCGAACATCCGGTGACCGAGGCAACAATATACCCTTGTAAATAGTTACGCTGGACATCGATCTATTGAATCGCGACGCTATTTGTGTGTTCCATCGTCAATACCAGGATCTGACGGTAAGAATTAACTGTGAGTTATGAGAGGGAGAAAACAAACTTGACTGCCAAAGGGTACTCCTGTCTGGTATGAGGCAGCGATTGATCCTCGGAGATAAGTCGGCTAGTGACCAATGTATTGAATCGCGACGCAATTTCTGTGATGCATCGTCATTAGGATGGTGGGAATGTCGCAATTAACTGTCAAATTTGCGTCGGATTCCCGAAACTTTACTCGTAGGAGAACGATCATGTGGTGACCCAGGCATGCTTGGAGATAAATCTGCTGGAAGACGATGTTCTGAAAACCATCGCAGTATGTGTGTTCCATCGTCATTGAGAGGATGAGAGAACATAAATTAACTGTGAGTTCTGCGTCGGATTTGAAAACTAGATGACAAAACTCGACTATCCAGTGACCGAGGCACCAATAGACACTTTTAGATAGTTACGCTGGACATCGATGTATTGAATCGCGACGCTATTAGTGTGTTCCATGGTCGATTCCAGGATCTGACGGTAAGAATTAACTGTGAGTTTTAAGTCGGAGACAAGAAACTTGACAGCCAAAATTTACATCCATCTGGTATGAGGCAGCGTTAGACCTTCCGAGATAAGTCGGCTAGTGACCAACGTATTGAATCGCGACGCGATAACTGTGTTGCATCGGCATTAGGATGGTGGGAATATTGCAATTAACTGTCAAATTTGCGTCGGATTCCCGAAACTTTACTCGTAGGACAATGATCATGTGGTGACCCAGGCAGTAATAGGTGCTTGGAGATAAATCTGCTGGAAGACGATGTTCTGAAAACCATCGCAGTATGTGTGTTCCATCGTCATTGAGAGGATGAGAGAACCTAAATTAACTGTGAGTTCTGCGTCGGATTTGAAAACTAGATGACAAAACGCGACTATCCGGTGACCGAGACACCAATAGACCCTTGTAGATAGTTACGCTGGACATCGATGTATAGAATCGCGACGCTATTTGTGTGTTCCATGGTCGATACCAGGATCTGACGGTAAGAATTACCTGTGAGTTATGAGAGGGAGAAAACAAACTTGACTGCCAAAGAGTACGTCCATCTGGTATGAGGCAGCGATGGACCCTCGGAGATAAGTCGGCTAGTGAGCAATGTATTGAATCGCGACGCAATTTCTGTGTTGCATCGTCATTAGGGTAGTGGGAATGTCACAATTAACTGTCAAATTTGCGTCGGATTTGAAAACTAGACTGACAAAGCGCGAACATCCGGTGACCGAGGCACCAATTTACCCTTCTAAATAGTTACGCTAGACATCGATGTATTGAATCGCGACGCTATTTGTGTGTTCCATGGTCGATACAAGAATCTACGGTAAGCTCACTGTGAGTTTTAAGTCGGAGACAAGAAACTTGACTGCCAAATTGTACATCCATCTGGTTTGTGGCAGCGTTAGACCCTCGGAGATAAGTAGGCTAGTGACCAATGTATTGAATCGCGACGTAATTTCTGTGTCGCATCGTCATTAGGATGGTGGAAATGTCGCAATTAACTATCAAATTTGCGTCGGATTCCCGAAACTTTACTCGTAGGACAACGATCATGTGGTGACACAGGCAGTAATAGATGCTTGGAGATAAATCTGCTGGTAGACGATGTTCTGAAAACCATCGCAGTATGTGTGTTCTATCGTCATTGAGAGGATGAGAGAAAATAAAACTAACTGTCAGTATTGCGTCGGATTTGAAAACTAGATGACAAAACGCGACCATCCGGTGACCGAGGAACCAATAGACCCTTGTAGATAGTTACGCTGGACATCGATCTATTGAATCGCGACGCTATTTGTGTGTTCCATCGTCAATACCAGGATCTGACGGTAAGAATTAACTGTGAGTTATGAAAGGGAGAAAACAAACTTGACTGCCAAAGAGTACGTCCATCTGGTATGAGGCAGCGATAGACCCTCGGAGATAAGTCGGCTAGTGACCAATGTATTGAATCACGACGCAATTTCTGTGTTGCATCGTCATTAGTCTGGTGGGAATGTCGCAATTAACTGTCAAATTTCCGTCGGATTTGAAAACTAGACTGACAAAGGGCGAACATCCGGTGACCGAGGCACCAATAGACCCTTGTAGATAGTTACGCTTGACATCGATGTATAGATCGCGACGGTATTTGTGTGTTCCATCGTCAATACCAGGATCTGACGGTAAGAATTAACTGTGAGTTATGAGAGGGAGAAAACAAACTTGACTGCCAAAGAGTACGTCCATCTGGTATGAGGCAGTGATAGACCCTCGGAGATAAGTCGGCTAGTGACCAATGTATTGAATCGCGACGCAATTTCTGTGTTGCATCGTCATTAGGGTAGTGGGAATGTCGCAATTAACAGTCAAATTTGCGTCGGATTTGAAAACTAGACTGACAAAGCGCGAACATCCGGTGACCGAGGCAACAATATACCCTTGTAAATAGTTACGCTGGACATCGATCTATTGAATCGCGACGCTATTTGTGTGTTCCATCGTCAATACCAGGATCTGACGGTAAGAATTAACAGTGAGTTATGAGAGGGAGAAAACATACTTGACTGCCAAAGAGTACTCCTGTCTGGTATGAGGCAGCGATTGATCCTCGGAGATAAGTCGGCTAGTGACCAATGTATTGAATCGCGACGCAATTTCTGTGATGCATCGTCATTAGGATGGTGGGAATGTCGCAATTAACTGTCAAATTTGCGTCGGATTCCCGAAACTTTACTCGCAGGAGAACGATCATGTGGTGATCCAGGCATGCTTGGAGATAAATCTGCTGGAAGACGATGTTCTGAAAACCATCGCAGTATGTGTGTTCCATCGTCATTGAGAGGATGAGAGAACATAAATTAACTGTGAGTTCTGCGTCGGATTTGAAAACTAGATGACAAAACGCGACTATCCAGTGACCGAGGCACCAATAGACACTTTTAGATTGTTACGCTGGACATCGATGTATTGAATCGCGACGCTATTAGTGTGTTCCATGGTCGATTCCAGGATCTGACGGTAAGAATTAACTGTGAGTTTTAAGTCGGAGACAAGAAACTTGACAGCCAAAATTTACATCCATCTGGTATGAGGCAGCGTTAGACCCTCCGAGATAAGTCGGCTAGTGACCAACGTATTGAATCGCGACGCGATAACTGTGTTGCATCGGCATTAGGATGGTGGGAATATCGCAATTAACTGTCAAATTTGCGTCGGATTCCCGAAACTTTACACGTAGGACAATGATCATGTGGTGACCCAGGCAGTAATAGGTGCTTGGAGATAAATCTGCTGGAAGACGATGTTCTGAAAACCATCGCAGTATGTGTGTTCCATCGTCATTGAGAGGATGAGAGAACATAAATTAACTGTGAGTTCTGCGTCGGATTTGAAAACTAGATGACATAACGCGACTATCCGGTGACCGAGACACCAATAGACCCTTGTAGATAGTTACGCTGGACATCGATGTATAGATAGCGAAGGTATTTGTGTGTTCCATCGTCAATACCAGGTTCTGACGGTAAGAATTAACTGTGAGTTATGAGAGGGAGAAAACAAACGTGACTGCCAAAGAGTACGTCCATCTGGTATGAGGCAGCGAAAGACCCTCGGAGATAAGTCGGCTAGTGACCAATGTATTGAATCGCGACGCAATTTCTGTGTTGCATCGTCATTAGGGTAGTGGGAATGTCGCAATTAACTGTCAAATTTGCGTCGGATTTGAAAACTAGACTGACAAAGAGCGAACATCCGGTGACCGATGCACCAATAGACCCTTGTAAATAGTTACGCTAGACATCGATGTATTGAATCACGACGCTATTTGTGTGTTCCATCGTCAATACCAGGTTCTGACGGTAAGAATTAACTGTGAATTTTAAGTCGGAGACAAGAAACTTGACAGCCAAATTGTACATCCATCTGGTATGAGGCAGCGTTACACCCTAGGAGATAAGTCGGCTAGTGACCAATGTATTGAATCGCGACGCAATTTCTGTGTTGCATCGTCATTAGTCTGGTGGGAATGACGCAATTAACTGTCAAATTTGCGTCGGATTTGGAAACTAGATTGAAAAAGCGCGGCAATCCGGTAACCGAGGCACCAATATACCCTTGTAAATAGTTACGCTGGACATCGATTTATTGAATCGCGACCCTGTTTGTGTGTTCCATCGTCAATACCAGGATCTGACGGTAAGAATTAACTGTGAGTTATGAGAGGGAGAAAACAGACTTGCCTGCCAAAGAGTACGTCCATCTGGTATGAGGCAGCGATAGACACTAGGAGATAAGTCGGCTAGTGACCAATGTATTGAATCGCGACGCAATTTCTGTGTTGCATCGTCATTAGGGTAGTGGGAATGTCGCAATTAACTGTCAAATTTGCGTCGGATTTGAAAACTAGACTGACAAAGAGCGAACCCCGGTGACCGATACACCAATAGACCCTTGTAGATAGTTACGCTAGACATCGATGTATTGAATCGCGACGCTATTTTTGTGTTCCATCGTCGATACCAGGTTCTGATGGTAAGAATTAACTGTGAGTTTTGAGTCGGAGACAAGAAACTTGACAGCCAAATTGTACATCCATCTGGTATGAGGCAGCGTTAGACCCTCTGAGATAAGTCGGCTAGTGACAATGTATTGAATCGCGACGCAATTTCTGTGTTGCATCGTCATTAGTCTGGTGGGAATGTCGCAATTAACTGTCAAATTTGCGTCGGATTTGAAAACTAGACTGACAAAGCGCGAACATCCGGTGACCGAAGCACCAATATACCCTTGTAAATAATTACGCTGGACATCGATCTATTGAATCGCGACACTGTTTGTGTGTTCCATCGTCAATACCAGGATCTGACGGTAAGAATTAACTGTGAGTTATGAGAGGGAGAAAACAAACTTGACTGCCAAAGAGTACGTCCATCTGGTATGAGGCAGCGATAGACCCTCGGAGATAAGTCGGCTAGTGACCAATGTATTGAATCGCGACGCAATTTCTGTGTTGCATCGTCATTAGGGTAGTGGGAATGACGCAATTAACTGTCAAATTTGCGTCGGATTTGAAAACTAGACTGACAAAGAGCGAACGTCCGGTGACCGATGCACCAATAGACCCTTGTAGATAGTTACGCTGGACATCGATTTATTGAATCGCGACCCTGTTTGTGTGTTCCATCGTCAATACCAGGATCTGACGGTAAGAATTAACTGTGAGTTATGAGAGGGAGAAAACAGACTTGACTGCCAAAGAGTACGTCCATCTGGTATGAGGCAACGATAGACCCTCGGAGATAAGTCGGCTAGTGACCAATGTATTGAATCGCGACGCAATTTCTGAGTTGCATCGTCATTAGGGTAGTGGGAATGTCGCAATTAACTGTCAAATTTGCGTCGGATTTGAAAACTAGACTGACAAAGAGCGAACATCCGGTGACCGATGCACCAATAGACCCTTGTAGATTGTTACGCTAGACATCGATGTATTGAATCGCGACGCTATTTGTGTGTTCCATCGTCGATACCAGGTTCTGACGGTAAGAATTAACTGTGAATTTTGAGTCGGAGACAAGTAACTTGACAGCCAAATTGTACATCCATCTGGTATGAGGCAGCGTTAGACACTCGTAGAGAAGTCGGCTAGTGACCAATGTATTGAATCGCGACGCAATTTCTTTGTTGCATCGTCATTAGGATGGTGGGAATGTCGCAATCAACTGTCAAATTTCCGTCGGATTCCCGAAACTTTACTCGTAGGACAACGATCATGTGGTGACCCAGGCAGTAATAGATGCTTGGAGATAAATCTGCTGGAAGACGATGTTCTGAAAAAAATCGCCGTACGTGTGTTCCATCGTCATTGAGAGGATGAGAGAAAATAAAATTAACTGTCAGTTTTGCGTCGGATTTGAAAACTAGATGACAAAAAGCGACCATCCGGTGACCGATGCACCAATAGACCCTTGTAGATTGTTACGCTAGACATCGATGTATTGAATCGCGACGCTATTTGTGTGTTCCATCGTCGATACCAGGTTCTGACGGTAAGAATTAACTGTGAATTTTAAGTCGGAGACAAGAAACTTGACTGCCAAATTGTACATCCATCTGGTTTGTGGCAGCGTTAGACCCTCGGAGATAAGTAGGCTAGTGACCAATGTATTGAATCGCGACGTAATTTCTGTGTCGCATCGTCATTAGGATGGTGGAAATGTCGCAATTAACTATCAAATTTGCGTCGGATTCCCGAAACTTTACTCGTAGGACAACGATCATGTGGTGACACAGGCAGTAATAGATGCTTGGAGATAAATCTGCTGGTAGACGATGTTCTGAAAACCATCGCAGTATGTGTGTTCTATCGTCATTGAGAGGATGAGAGAAAATAAAACTAACTGTCAGTATTGCGTCGGATTTGAAAACTAGATGACAAAACGCGACCATCCGGTGACCGAGGAACCAATAGACCCTTGTAGATAGTTACGCTGGACATCGATCTATTGAATCGCGACGCTATTTGTGTGTTCCATCGTCAATACCAGGATCTGACGGTAAGAATTAACTGTGAGTTATGAAAGGGAGAAAACAAACTTGACTGCCAAAGAGTACGTCCATCTGGTATGAGGCAGCGATAGACCCTCGGAGATAAGTCGGCTAGTGACCAATGTATTGAATCACGACGCAATTTCTGTGTTGCATCGTCATTAGTCTGGTGGGAATGTCGCAATTAACTGTCAAATTTCCGTCGGATTTGAAAACTAGACTGACAAAGGGCGAACATCCGGTGACCGAGGCACCAATAGACCCTTGTAGATAGTTACGCTTGACATCGATGTATAGATCGCGACGGTATTTGTGTGTTCCATCGTCAATACCAGGATCTGACGGTAAGAATTAACTGTGAGTTATGAGAGGGAGAAAACAAACTTGACTGCCAAAGAGTACGTCCATCTGGTATGAGGCAGTGATAGACCCTCGGAGATAAGTCGGCTAGTGACCAATGTATTGAATCGCGACGCAATTTCTGTGTTGCATCGTCATTAGGGTAGTGGGAATGTCGCAATTAACAGTCAAATTTGCGTCGGATTTGAAAACTAGACTGACAAAGCGCGAACATCCGGTGACCGAGGCAACAATATACCCTTGTAAATAGTTACGCTGGACATCGATCTATTGAATCGCGACGCTATTTGTGTGTTCCATCGTCAATACCAGGATCTGACGGTAAGAATTAACAGTGAGTTATGAGAGGGAGAAAACATACTTGACTGCCAAAGAGTACTCCTGTCTGGTATGAGGCAGCGATTGATCCTCGGAGATAAGTCGGCTAGTGACCAATGTATTGAATCGCGACGCAATTTCTGTGATGCATCGTCATTAGGATGGTGGGAATGTCGCAATTAACTGTCAAATTTGCGTCGGATTCCCGAAACTTTACTCGCAGGAGAACGATCATGTGGTGATCCAGGCATGCTTGGAGATAAATCTGCTGGAAGACGATGTTCTGAAAACCATCGCAGTATGTGTGTTCCATCGTCATTGAGAGGATGAGAGAACATAAATTAACTGTGAGTTCTGCGTCGGATTTGAAAACTAGATGACAAAACGCGACTATCCAGTGACCGAGGCACCAATAGACACTTTTAGATTGTTACGCTGGACATCGATGTATTGAATCGCGACGCTATTAGTGTGTTCCATGGTCGATTCCAGGATCTGACGGTAAGAATTAACTGTGAGTTTTAAGTCGGAGACAAGAAACTTGACAGCCAAAATTTACATCCATCTGGTATGAGGCAGCGTTAGACCCTCCGAGATAAGTCGGCTAGTGACCAACGTATTGAATCGCGACGCGATAACTGTGTTGCATCGGCATTAGGATGGTGGGAATATCGCAATTAACTGTCAAATTTGCGTCGGATTCCCGAAACTTTACACGTAGGACAATGATCATGTGGTGACCCAGGCAGTAATAGGTGCTTGGAGATAAATCTGCTGGAAGACGATGTTCTGAAAACCATCGCAGTATGTGTGTTCCATCGTCATTGAGAGGATGAGAGAACATAAATTAACTGTGAGTTCTGCGTCGGATTTGAAAACTAGATGACATAACGCGACTATCCGGTGACCGAGACACCAATAGACCCTTGTAGATAGTTACGCTGGACATCGATGTATAGATAGCGAAGGTATTTGTGTGTTCCATCGTCAATACCAGGTTCTGACGGTAAGAATTAACTGTGAGTTATGAGAGGGAGAAAACAAACGTGACTGCCAAAGAGTACGTCCATCTGGTATGAGGCAACGATAGACCCTCGGAGATAAGTCGGCTAGTGACCAATGTATTGAATCGCGACGCAATTTCTGTGTTGCATCGTCATTAGGGTAGTGGGAATGTCGCAATTAACTGTCAAATTTGCGTCGGATTTGAAAACTAGACTGACAAAGAGCGAACATCCGGTGACCGATGCACCAATAGACCCTTGTAAATAGTTACGCTAGACATCGATGTATTGAATCACGACGCTATTTGTGTGTTCCATCGTCAATACCAGGATCTGACGGTAAGAATTAACTGTGAGTTTTAAGTCGGAGACAAGAAACTTGACAGCCAAATTGTACATCCATCTGGTATGAGGCAGCGTTACACCCTAGGAGATAAGTCGGCTAGTGACCAATGTATTGAATCGCGACGCAATTTCTGTGTTGCATCGTCATTAGTCTGGTGGGAATGACGCAATTAACTGTCAAATTTGCGTCGGATTTGGAAACTAGATTGAAAAAGCGCGGCAATCCGGTAACCGAGGCACCAATATACCCTTGTAAATAGTTACGCTGGACATCGATTTATTGAATCGCGACCCTGTTTGTGTGTTCCATCGTCAATACCAGGATCTGACGGTAAGAATTAACTGTGAGTTATGAGAGGGAGAAAACAGACTTGCCTGCCAAAGAGTACGTCCATCTGGTATGAGGCAGCGATAGACACTAGGAGATAAGTCGGCTAGTGACCAATGTATTGAATCGCGACGCAATTTCTGTGTTGCATCGTCATTAGGGTAGTGGGAATGTCGCAATTAACTGTCAAATTTGCGTCGGATTTGAAAACTAGACTGACAAAGAGCGAACACCCGGTGACCGATACACCAATAGACCCTTGTAGATAGTTACGCTAGACATCGATGTATTGAATCGCGACGCTATTTTTGTGTTCCATCGTCGATACCAGGTTCTGATGGTAAGAATTAACTGTGAGTTTTGAGTCGGAGACAAGAAACTTGACAGCCAAATTGTACATCCATCTGGTATGAGGCAGCGTTAGACCCTCTGAGATAAGTCGGCTAGTGACAATGTATTGAATCGCGACGCAATTTCTGTGTTGCATCGTCATTAGTCTGGTGGGAATGTCGCAATTAACTGTCAAATTTGCGTCGGATTTGAAAACTAGACTGACAAAGCGCGAACATCCGGTGACCGAAGCACCAATATACCCTTGTAAATAATTACGCTGGACATCGATCTATTGAATCGCGACACTGTTTGTGTGTTCCATCGTCAATACCAGGATCTGACGGTAAGAATTAACTGTGAGTTATGAGAGGGAGAAAACAAACTTGACTGCCAAAGAGTACGTCCATCTGGTATGAGGCAGCGATAGACCCTCGGAGATAAGTCGGCTAGTGACCAATGTATTGAATCGCGACGCAATTTCTGTGTTGCATCGTCATTAGGGTAGTGGGAATGACGCAATTAACTGTCAAATTTGCGTCGGATTTGAAAACTAGACTGACAAAGAGCGAACGTCCGGTGACCGATGCACCAATAGACCCTTGTAGATAGTTACGCTGGACATCGATTTATTGAATCGCGACCCTGTTTGTGTGTTCCATCGTCAATACCAGGATCTGACGGTAAGAATTAACTGTGAGTTATGAGAGGGAGAAAACAGACTTGACTGCCAAAGAGTACGTCCATCTGGTATGAGGCAACGATAGACCCTCGGAGATAAGTCGGCTAGTGACCAATGTATTGAATCGCGACGCAATTTCTGAGTTGCATCGTCATTAGGGTAGTGGGAATGTCGCAATTAACTGTCAAATTTGCGTCGGATTTGAAAACTAGACTGACAAAGAGCGAACATCCGGTGACCGATGCACCAATAGACCCTTGTAGATTGTTACGCTAGACATCGATGTATTGAATCGCGACGCTATTTGTGTGTTCCATCGTCGATACCAGGTTCTGACGGTAAGAATTAACTGTGAATTTTGAGTCGGAGACAAGTAACTTGACAGCCAAATTGTACATCCATCTGGTATGAGGCAGCGTTAGACACTCGTAGAGAAGTCGGCTAGTGACCAATGTATTGAATCGCGACGCAATTTCTTTGTTGCATCGTCATTAGGATGGTGGGAATGTCGCAATCAACTGTCAAATTTCCGTCGGATTCCCGAAACTTTACTCGTAGGACAACGATCATGTGGTGACCCAGGCAGTAATAGATGCTTGGAGATAAATCTGCTGGAAGACGATGTTCTGAAAAAAATCGCCGTACGTGTGTTCCATCGTCATTGAGAGGATGAGAGAAAATAAAATTAACTGTCAGTTTTGCGTCGGATTTGAAAACTAGATGACAAAAAGCGACCATCCGGTGACCGAGGCACCAATAGACCATTGTAGATAGTTACGCTGGACATCGATCTATTGAATAGCGACGCTATTTGTGTGTTCCATCGTCAATACCATGATCTGACGGTAAGAATTAACTGTGAGTTATGAGAGGGAGACGACAAACTTGACTGCCAAAGAGTACGTCCATCTCGTATGAGGCAGCGATAGACCCCCGGAGATAAGTCGGCTAGTGACCAATGTATTGAATCGCGACGCAATTTCTGTGTTGCATCGTCATTAGGGTAGTGGGAATGTCGCAATTAACTGTCAAATTTGCGTCGGATTTAAAAACTAGACTGACAAAGAGCGAACATCCGGTGACCGATGCACCAATAGACCCTTGTAGATAGTTACGCTGGACATCGATTTATTGAATCGCGACCCTGTTTGTGTGTTCCATCGTCAATACCAGGATCTGACGGTAAGAATTAACTGTGAGTTTTGAGTCGGAGACAAGAAACATGACAGCCATATTGTACATCCATCTGGTATGAGGCAGCGTTAGACCCTCGGAGATAAGTCGGCTAGTGACCAATGTATTGAATCGCGACGCAATTTCTGTGTTGCATCGTCATTAGGATGGTGGGAGTGTCGCAATTAACTGTCAAATTTGCGTCGGATTCCCGAAACTTTACTCGCAGGAGAGCGATCATGTGATGACCCAGGCATGCTTGGAGATAAATCTGTTTCTAAGACGATGTTATGAAAACCATCGCAGAAAGTGTTTCAATCGTATTTGAGAGTATGGGAGGAATACAATTAACTGTCAGTTTTGCGTCGGATTTGAAAACTAGATGACAAAACGCGACCATCCGCTGACCGAGGCACCAATAGACTCTTGTAGATAGTTACGCTGGACATCGATCTATTGAATCGCGACGCTATTTGTGTGTTCCATCGTCGATACCAGGCTCTGACGGTAAGAATTAACTGTGAGTTTTGAGTCGGAGACAAGAAACTTAACGGCCAAATTGTACATCCATCTGGTATGAGGCAGCGTTAGACACTCGGAGAGAAGTCGGCTAGTGACCAATGTATTGAATCGCGACGCAATTTCTTTGTTGCATCGTCATTAGGATGGTGGGAATGTCGCAATTAACTCTCAAATTTGCGTCGGATTCCCGAAACTTTACTCGTAGGACAACGATCATGTGGTGACCCAGGCAGTAATAGGTGCTTGGAGATAAATCTGCTGGAAGACGATGTTCTGAAAAAAATCGCAGTACGTGTGTTCTATCGTCATTGAGAGGATGAGAGAAAATAAAATTAACTGTCTGTTTTGCGTCGGATTTGAAAACTAGATGACAAAACGCGACCATCCGGTGACCGAGGCACCAATAGACCCTTGTAGATAGTTACGCTGGACATCGATCTATTGAACCGCAACGGTATTTGTGTGTTCCATCGTCAATACCAGGATCTGACGGTAAGTATTAACTGTGAGTTATGAGAGGGAGAAAACAAACTTGACTGCCAAGGAGTACGTCCATCTGGTATGAGGCAGTGATAGACCCTCGGAGATAAGTCAACTAGTGACCAATATATTGAATCGCGACGCAATTTCTTTGTTGCATCGTCATTAGGGTGGTGGGAATGTCGCAATTAACTGTCAAATTTGTGTCGGATTTAAAAACTAGACTGACAAAGCGCGAACATCCGGTGACCGAGGCACCAATAGACCCTTGTAGATAGTTACGCTAGACATCGATGTATTGAATCGCGACGCTATTTGTGTGTTCCATCGTCGATACCAGGTTCTGACGGTAAGAATTATCTGTGAGTTATGAGAGGGAGAAAACAAACTTGATTGCCAAATAGTACGTCCATCTGGTATGAGGCAGCGATAGACCCTCGGAGATAAGTCGGATAGTGACCAATGTATTGAATCGCGACTCGATATCTGTGTTGCATCGGCATTAGGATGGTGGGAATGTCGCAATTAACTGTGAAATTTGCGTCGGAATCCCGAAACTTTACTCGTAGGACAACGATCATGTGGTGACTTAGGCAGTAATAGATGCTTGGAGAAAAATCTGCTGGAACACGATGTTCTGAAAACCATCGCAGTATGTGTGTTCCATCGTCATTGAGAGGATGAGAGAACATAAATTAACTGTGAGTTTTGCGTCGGATTTGAAAAGCAGATAACAAAGCGCGAACATCCGGTGACCGAGGCACCAATAGACCCTTTTAAATAGTTACGCTAGACATCGTTGTAATGAATCGCGACGCTATTTGTGTGTTCCATCGTCGATACCACGATCTGACGGTAAGAATTAACTGGGAGTTTTGAGTCGGAGACAAGAAACATGACAGCCAAATTGTACATCCATCTGGTATGAGGCAGCGTTAGACCCTCGGAGATAAGTCGGCTAGTGACCAATGTATTGAACCGCGACGCAATTTCAGTGTTGCATCGTCATTAGGATGGTGGGAGTGTCGCAATTACCTGTCAAATTTGCGTCGGATTCCCGAAACTTTACTCGCAGGAGAACGATCATGTGATGACCCAGGCATGCTTGGAGTTATCTGTTTCTAAGACGATGTTCTGAAAACCATCGTAGAAGGTGTTTCCATCGTAACTGGGAGTATGGGAGGAATAAAATTAACTGTCAGTTTTGCGTCGGATTTGAAAACTAGATGACAAAACGCGACTATCCGGAGACCGAGGCACCAATAGACCCTTGTAGATAGTTACGCTATACATCGATGTATTGAATCGCGACGCTATTTGTGTGTTCCATCGTCAATACCAGGATCTGACGGTAAGAATTAACTGTGAGTTATGAGAGGGACAAAACAAACTTGACTGCCAAACAGTACGTCCATCTAGTATGAGGCAGCGATATACCCTCGGAGATAAGTCAACTAGTGACCAATATATTGAATCGCGACGCAATTTCTGTGTTGCATCGTCATTAGTCTGGTGGGGATGTCGCAATTAACTGTCAAATTTGCGTCGGATTTGAAAACTAGACTGTCAAAGCGCGAACATCCGGTGACCGAGGCACCAATATACCCTTGTAAATAGTTACGCTCGACATCGATCTATTGAATCACGACCCTGTTTGTGTGTTCCATCGTCAATACCAGGATCTGACGGTAAGAATTAACTGTGAGTTATGAGAGGGAGAAAACAAACTTGACTGCCAAAGAGTACGTCCATCTGGTATGAGGCAGCGATAGACCCTCGGAGATAAGTCGGCTAGTGACCAATGTATTGAATCGCGACGCAATTTCTGTGTTGCATCGTCATTAGGGTAGCGGGAATGTCGCAATTAACTGTCAAATTTGCGTCGGATTTGAAAACTAGACTGACAAAGAGCGAACATCCGGTGACCGATGCACCAATAGACCCTTGTAGATAGTTACGCTGGACATCGATTTATTGAATCGCGACCCTGTTTGTGTGTTCCATCGTCAATACCAGGATCTGACGGTAAGAATTAACTGTGAGTTTTGAGTCGGAGACAAGAAACATGACAGCCATATTGTACATCCATCTGGTATGAGGCAGCGTTAGACCCTCGGAGATAAGTCGGCTAGTGACCAATGTATTGAATCGCGACGCAATTTCTGTGTTGCATCGTCATTAGGATGGTGGGAGTGTCGCAATTAACTGTCAAATTTGCGTCGGATTCCCGAAACTTTACTCGCAGGAGAGCGATCATGTGATGACCCAGGCATGCTTGGAGATAAATCTGTTTCTAAGACGATGTTATGAAAACCATCGCAGAAAGTGTTTCAATCGTATTTGAGAGTATGGGAGGAATACAATTAACTGTCAGTTTTGCGTCGGATTTGAAAACTAGATGACAAAACGCGACCATCCGGTGACCGAGGCACCAATAGACTCTTGTAGATAGTTACGCTGGACATCGATCTATTGAATCGCGACGCTATTTGTGTGTTCCATCGTCGATACCAGGCTCTGACGGTAAGAATTAACTGTGAGTTTTGAGTCGGAGACAAGAAACTTGACGGCCAAATTGTACATCCATCTGGTATGAGGCAGCGTTAGACACTCGGAGAGAAGTCGGCTGGTGACCAATGTATTGAATCGCGACGCAATTTCTTTGTTGCATCGTCATTAGGATGGTGGGAATGTCGCAATTAACTCTCAAATTTGCGTCGGATTCCCGAAACTTTACTCGTAGGACAACGATCATGTGGTGACCCAGGCAGTAATAGGTGCTTGGAGATAAATCTGCTGGAAGACGATGTTCTGAAAAAAATCGCAGTACGTGTGTTCTATCGTCATTGAGAGGATGAGAGAAAATAAAATTAACTGTCTGTTTTGCGTCAGATTTGAAAACTAGATGACAAAACGCGACCATCCGGTGACCGAGGCACCAATAGACCCTTGTAGATAGTTACGCTGGACATCGATGTATTGAATCGCGACGGTATTTGTGTGTTCCCTCGTCAATACCAGGATCTGACAGTAAGATTTAACTGTGAGTTATGACAGGGAGAAAACAAACTTGACTGCCAAACAGTACGTCCATCTGGTTATGAGGCAGCGTTAGACCCTCGGAGATAAGTCGGCTAGTGACCAATGTATTGAATCGCGACGCAATTTCAGTGTTGCATCGTCATTAGGATGGTTTGAATGTCGCAATTAACTGTCAAATTTGAGTCGGATTCCCGAAACTTAACTCGCAGGGGAACGATCATGTGGTGACCCAGGCATGCTTGGAGATAAATCTGCTGGAAGACGATGTTCTGAAAACCATCGCATTATGTGTGTTCCTTCGTAATTGAGAGTGTGGGAGGAATAAAACTAACTGCCAGTTTTGCGTCGGATTTGTAAACTAGACTGACAAAACGCGACCATCCGGTGACCGAGGCACAAATAGACCATTGTAGATAGTTACGCTGGACATCGATGAACAGAATCGCGACGGTATTTGTGTGTTCCATCGTCAATACCAGGATCTGACGGTAAGAATTATCTGTGAGTTATGAGAGGGAGAAAACAAACTTGATTGCCAAATAGTACATCCATCTGGTAAGAGGCAGCGATAGACCCTCGGAGATAAGTCGGATAGTGACCAATGTATTGAATCGCGACGCGATATCTGTGTTGCATCGGCATTAGGATGGTGGGAATGTCGCAATTAACTGTGAAATTTGCGTCGGAATCCCGAAACTTTACTCGTAGGACAACGATCATGTGGTGACCTAGGCAGTAATAGATGCTTGGAGAAAAATCTGCTGGAACACGATGTTCTGAAAACCATCGCAGTATGTGTGTTCCATCGTCATTGAGAGGATGAGAGAACATAAATTAACTGTGAGTTTTGCGTCGGATTTGAAAAGCAGATAACAAAGCGCGAACATCCGGTGACCGAGGCACCAATAGACCCTTTTAAATAGTTACGCTAGACATCGTTGTAATGAATCGCGACGCTATTTGTGTGTTCCATCGTCGATACCACGATCTGACGGTAAGAATTAACTGGGAGTTTTGAGTCGGAGACAAGAAACATGACAGCCAAATTGTACATCCATCTGGTATGAGGCAGCGTTAGACCCTCGGAGATAAGTCGGCTAGTGACCAATGTATTGAACCGCGACGCAATTTCAGTGTTGCATCGTCATTAGGATGGTGGGAGTGTCGCAATTACCTGTCAAATTTGCGTCGGATTCCCGAAACTTTACTCGCAGGAGAACGATCATGTGATGACCCAGGCATGCTTGGAGTTATCTGTTTCTAAGACGATGTTCTGAAAACCATCGTAGAAGGTGTTTCCATCGTAACTGGGAGTATGGGAGGAATAAAATTAACTGTCAGTTTTGCGTCGGATTTGAAAACTAGATGACAAAACGCGACTATCCGGAGACCGAGGCACCAATAGACCCTTGTAGATAGTTACGCTATACATCGATGTATTGAATCGCGACGCTATTTGTGTGTTCCATCGTCAATACCAGGATCTGACGGTAAGAATTAACTGTGAGTTATGAGAGGGACAAAACAAACTTGACTGCCAAACAGTACGTCCATCTAGTATGAGGCAGCGATATACCCTCGGAGATAAGTCAACTAGTGACCAATATATTGAATCGCGACGCAATTTCATTGTTGCATCGTCATTAGGGTGGTGGGAATGTCGCAATTAATTGTCAAATTTGTGTCGGATTTAAAAACTAGACAACAAAGCGCCAACATCCGGTGACCGAGGCACCAATAGACCCTTGTAGATAGTTACGCTAGACATCGATGTATTGAATCGCGACGCTATTTGTGTGTTCCATCGTCGATACCAGGTTCTGACGGTAAGAATTAACTGTGAGTTTTGAGTCGGAGACCAGCAACTTGACAGCCGAATTGTACATCCATCTGGTATGAGGCAGCGTTAGACCCTCGGAGATAAGTCGGCTAGTGACCAATGTATTGAATCGCGACGCAATTTCTGTGTTGCATCGTCATTAGGATGTTAGGAATGTCGCAATTAACTGTCAAATTTGCGTCGGATACCGGAAACTTTACTCGTAGGACAACGATCATGTGGTGACCCAGGCAGTAATAGATGCTTGGAGACAAATCTGCTGGAAGACGATGTTCTGAAAACCATCGCAGTATGTGCGTTATATCGTAATTGAGAGGATGAGAGAAGATAAAATTAACTGTCAATTTTGCGTCGCATTTGTAAACTAGACTGACAAAACGCTACCATCCGGTGACCGGGTCACCAATAGACCCTTGTAGATAGTTACGCTGGACATCGATGTATAGAATCGCGACGGTATTTGTGTGTTCCCTCGTCAATACCAGGATCTGACGGTAAGAATTAACTGTGAGTTATGAGAGGGAGAAAACAAACTTGGCTGCCAAAGAGTACGTCCATCTGGTATGAGGCAGCGTTAGACACTCGGAGAGAAGTCGGCTAGTGACCAATGTATTGAATCGCGACGCAATTTCTTTGTTGCGTCGTCATTAGGATGGTGGGAATGTCGCAATCAACTGTCAAATTTGCGTGGGATTCCCGAAACTTTACTCATAGGACAACGATCATGTGCTGACCCAGGCAGTAATAGATGCTTGGAGATAAATCTGCTGGAAGACGATGTTCTGAAAAAAATCGCCGTACGTGTGTTCCATCGTCATTGAGAGGATGAGAGAAAATAAAATTAACTGTCAGTTTTGCGTCGGATTTGAAAACTAGATGACAAAAAGCGACCATCCGGTGACCGAGGCACCAATAGACCATTGTAGATAGTTACGCTGGACATCGATCTATTGAATAGCGACGCTATTTGTGTGTTCCATCGTCAATACCAGGATCTGACGGTAAGAATTAACTGTGAGTTATGAGAGGGAGACGACAAACTTGACTGCCAAAGAGTACGTCCATCTCGTATGAGGCAGCGATAGACCCCCGGAGATAAGTCGGCTAGTGACCAATGTATTGAATCGCGACGCAATTTCTGTGTTGCATCGTCATTAGTCTGGTGGGGATGTCGCAATTAACTGTCAAATTTGCGTCGGATTTGAAAACTAGACTGTCAAAGCGCGAACATCCGGTGACCGAGGCACCAATATACCCTTGTAAATAGTTACGCTCGACATCGATCTATTGAATCACGACCCTGTTTGTGTGTTCCATCGTCAATACCAGGATCTGACGGTAAGAATTAACTGTGAGTTATGAGAGGGAGAAAACAAACTTGACTGCCAAAGAGTACGTCCATCTGGTATGAGGCAGCGATAGACCCTCGGAGATAAGTCGGCTAGTGACCAATGTATTGAATCGCGACGCAATTTCTGTGTTGCATCGTCATTAGGGTAGCGGGAATGTCGCAATTAACTGTCAAATTTGCGTCGGATTTGAAAACTAGACTGACAAAGCGCGAACATCCGGTGACCGAGGCACCAATATACCCTTGTAAATAGTTACGCTAGACATCGATGTATTGAATCGCGACGCTATTTGTGTGTTCCATGGTCGATACCAGGATCTGACGGTAAGAAATAACTGTGAGTTTTAAGTCGGAGACAAGAAACTTGACAGCCAGATTGTACATCCATCTGGTATGAGGCAGCGTTACACCCTCGGAGATAAGTCGGCTAGTGACCAATGTATTGAATCGCGACGCAATTTCTGTGTTGCATCGTCATTAGGATGGTGGGAATGTCGCAATTAACTGTCAAATTTGCGACGGATTCCCGAATCTTTACTCGCAGGAGAGCGATCATGTGATGACCCAGGCAGTAATAGATGCTTGGAGATAAATCTGCTGGTAGACGATGTACTGAAAACCATCGCAGTATGTGTTCTATCGTCATTGAGAATATGAGAGAAAATAAAATTAACTGTCAGTTTTGCGTCGGATTTGAAAACTAGATGACAAAACGCTACCATCCGGTGACCGAGGCACCAATAGACCCTTGTAGATAGTTACGCTGGACATCGATCTATTGAATAGCGACGCTATTTGTGTGTTCCATCGTCAATACCAGGATCTGACGGTAAGAATTAACTGTGAGTTATGAGAGGGAGACGACAAACTTGACTGCCAAAGAGTACGTCCATCTCGTATGAGGCAGCGATAGACCCCCGGAGATAAGTCGGCTAGTGACCAATGTATGGAATCGCGACGCAATTTCTGTGTTGCATCGTCATTAGGGTAGTGGGAATGTCGCAATTAACTGTCAAATTTGCGTCGGATTTAAAAACTACACTGACAAAGAGCGAACATCCGGTGACCGATGCACCAATAGACCCTTGTAGATAGTTAAGCTGGACATCGATTTATTGAATCGCGACCCTGTTTGTGTGTTCCATCGTCAATACCAGGATCTGACGGTAAGAATTAACTGTGAGTTATGAGAGGGAGAAAACAAACTTGAAAGCCAAAGAGTACGTCCATCTGGTATGAGGCAACGATAGACCCTCCTAGATAAGTCGGCTAGTGACCAATGTATTGAATCGCGACGCAATTTCTGTGATGCATCGTCATTAGTCTGGTGGGAATGTCGCAATTGACTGTCAAATTTGCGTCGGATTTGGAAACTAGACTGACAAAGAGCGAATATCCGGTGACCGATGCACCAATAGACCCTTGTAGATAGTTACGCTAGACATCGATGTATTGAATCGCGACGCTATTTGTGTGTTCCATCGTCGATACCAGGTTCTGACGGTAAGAATTAACTGTGAGTTTTGAGTCGGAGACAAGAAACATGACAGCCATATTGTACATCCATCTGGTATGAGGCAGCGTTAGACACTCGGAGATAAGTCGGCTAGTGACCAATGTATTGAATCGCGACGCAATTTCTGTGTTGCATCGTCATTAGGATGGTGGGAGTGTCGCAATTAACTGTCAAATTTGCGTCGGATTCCCGAAACTTTACTCGCAGGAGAGCGATCATGTGATGACCCAGGCATGCTTGGAGATAAATCTGTTTCTAAGACGATGTTATGAAAACCATCGCAGAAAGTGTTTCAATCGTATTTGAGAGTATGGGAGGAATACAATTAACTGTCAGTTTTGCGTCGGATTTGAAAACTAGATGACAAAACGCGACCATCCGGTGACCGAGGCACCAATAGACTCTTGTAGATAGTTACGCTGGACATCGATCTATTGAATCGCGACGCTATTTGTGTGTTCCATCGTCGATACCAGGCTCTGACGGTAAGAATTAACTGTGAGTTTTGAGTCGGAGACAAGAAACTTGACAGCCAAATTGTACATGCATCTGGGATGAGGCAGCGTTAGACACTCGGAGAGAAGTCGGCTAGTGACCAATGTATTGAATCGCGACGCAATTTCTTTGTTGCATCGTCATTAGGATGGTGGGAATGTCGCAATTAACTCTCAAATTTGCGTCGGATTCCCGAAACTTTACTCGTAGGACAACGATCATGTGGTGACCCAGGCAGTAATAGGTGCTTGGAGATAAATCTGCTGGAAGACGATGTTCTGAAAAAAATCGCAGTACGTGTGTTCTATCGTCATTGAGAGGATGAGAGAAAATAAAATTAACTGTCTGTTTTGCGTCGGATTTGAAAACTAGATGACAAAACGCGACCATCCGGTGACCGAGGCACCAATAGACCCTTGTAGATAGTTACGCTGGACATCGATCTATTGAACCGCAACGGTATTTGTGTGTTCCATCGTCAATACCAGGATCTGACGGTAAGTATTAACTGTGAGTTATGAGAGGGAGAAAACAAACTTGACTGCCAAAGAGTACGTCCATCTGGTATGAGGCAGTGATAGACCCTCGGAGATAAGTCAACTAGTGACCAATATATTGAATCGCGACGCAATTTCTTTGTTGCATCGTCATTAGGGTGGTGGGAATGTCGCAATTAACTGTCAAATTTGTGTCGGATTTAAAAACTAGACTGACAAAGCGCGAACATTTGGTGACCGAGGCACCAATAGACCCTTGTAGATAGTTACGCTAGACATCGATGTATTGAATCGCGACGCTATTTGTGTGTTCCATCGTCGATACCAGGTTCTGACGGTAAGAATTAACTGTGAGTTTTGAGTCGGAGACAAGCAACTTGACAGCCGAATTGTACATCCATCTGGTATGAGGCAGCGTTAGACCCTCGGAGATAAGTCGGCTAGTGACCAATGTATTGAATCGCGACGCAATTTCTGTATTGCATCGTCATTAGGATGTTAGGAATGTCGCAATTAACTGTCAAATTTGCGTCGGATACCGGAAACTTTACTCGTAGGACAACGATCATGTGGTGACCCAGGCAGTAATAGATGCTTGGAGACAAATCTGCTGGAAGACGATGTTCTGAAAACCATCGCAGTATGTGCGTTATATCGTAATTGAGAGGATGAGAGAAGATAAAATTAACTGTCAATTTTGCGTCGCATTTGTAAACTAGACTGACAAAACGCGACCATCCGGTGACCGGGTCACCAATAGACCCTTGTAGATAGTTACGCTGGACATCGATGTATAGAATCGCGGCGGTATTTGTGTGTTCCCTCGTCAATACCAGGATCTGACAGTATGATTTAACTGTGAGTTATGACAGGGAGAAAACAAACTTGACTGCCAAACAGTACGTCCATCTGGTTATGAGGCAGCGATAGACCCTCGGAGATAAGTCGGCTAGTGACCAATGTATTGAATCGCGACGCAATTTCTGTGTTGCATCGTCATTAGTCTGGTGGGATTGTCGCAATTAACTGTGAAATTTGCCTCGGATTTGAAAATTAGACTAACAAAGCGCGAACATCCGGTGACCGAGGCACCACTAGACCCTTTTAAATAGTTACGCTAGACATCGATGTAATGAATCGCGACGCTATTTGTGTGTTCCATCGTCGATACCACGATCTGACGGTAAGAATTAACTGTGAGTTTTGAGTCGGAGACAAGAAACATGACAGCCAAATTGTACATCCATCTGGTATGAGGCACCGTTAGACCCTCGGAGATAAGTCGGCTAGTGACCAATGTATTGAATCGCGACACAATTTCAGTGTTGCATCGTCATTAGGATGGTTTGAATGTCGCAATTAACTGTCAAATTTGAGTCGGATTCCCGAAACTTAACTCGCAGGGGAACGATCATGTGGTGACCCAGGCATGCTTGGAGATAAATCTGCTGGAAGACGATGTTCTGAAAACCATCGCATTATGTGTGTTCCGTCGTAATTGAGAGTGTGGGAGGAATAAAACTAACTGCCAGTTTTGCGTCGGATTTGTAAACTAGACTGACAAAACGCGACTATCCGGTGACCGAGGCACATATAGACCATTGTAGATAGTTACGCTGGACATCGATGAACAGAATCGCGACGGTATTTGTGTGTTCCATCGTCAATACCAGGATCTGACGGTAAGAATTAACTGTGAGTTATGAGAGGGAGAAAACAAACTTGATTGCCAAATAGTACGTCCATCTGGTATGAGGCAGCGATAGACCCTCGGAGATAAGTCGGCTAGTGACCAATGTATTGAAACGTGACGCAATTTCTGTGTTGCATCGTCATTACTCTGGTGGGAAGGTCGCAATTAACTGTCAAATTTGCCTCGGATTTGAAAATTAGACTAACAAAGCGCGAACATCCGGTGAACGAGGCACCAATAGACCCTTTTAAATAGTTACGCTAGACATCGTTGTAATGAATCGCGACGCTATTTGTGTGTTCCATCGTCGATACCACGATCTGACGGTAAGAATTAACTGTGAGTTTTGAGTCGTAGACAAGAAACATGACAGCCAAATTGTACATCCATCTGGTATGAGGCAGCGTTAGACCCTCGGAGATAAGTCGGCTAGTGACCAATGTATTGAACCGCGACGCAATTTCAGTGTTGCATCGTCATTAGGATGGTGGGAATGTCGCAATTACCTGTCAAATTTGCGTCGGATTCCCGAAACTTTACTCGCAGGAGAGCGATCATGTGATGACCCAGGCATGCTTGGAGTTATCTGTTTCTAAGACGATGTTCTGGAAACCATCGTAGAAAGTGTTTCCATCGTAACTGGGAGTATGGGAGGAATAAAATTAACTGTCAGTTTGCGTCGGATTTGAAAACTAGATGACAAAACGCGACTATCCGGAGACCAAGGCACCAATAGACCCTTGTAGATAGTTACGCTGGACATCGATGTATAGAATCGCGACGGTATTTGTGTGTTCTCTCGTCAATACCAGGATCTGACGGTAAGAATTAACTGTGAGCTATGAGAGGGAGAAAACAAACTTGACTGCCAAAGAGTACGTCCATCTGGTATGAGGCAACGATAGACCCTCGGAGATAAGTCGGCTAGTGACCAATGTATTGAATCGCGACGCAATTTCTGTGTTGCATCGTCATTAGGGTAGTGGGAATGTCGCAATTAACTGTCAAATTTGCGTCGGATTTGAAAACTAGACTGACAAAGAGCGAACATCCGGTGACCGATGCACCAATAGACCCTTGTAGATTGTTACGCTAGACATCGATGTATTGAATCGCGATGTTATTTGTGTGTTCCATGGTCGATACCAGGATCTGACGGTAAGAATTAACTGTGAGTTTTAAGTCGGAGACAAGAAACTTGACAGCCAAATTGTACATCCATCTGGTATGAGGCAGCGTTAGACACTCGGAGAGAAGTCGGCTAGTGACCAATGTATTGAATCGCGACGCAATTTCTTTGTTGCGTCGTCATTAGGATGGTGGGAATGTCGCAATCAACTGTCAAATTTGCGTGGGATTCCCGAAACTTTACTCATAGGACAACGATCATGTGCTGACCCAGGCAGTAATAGATGCTTGGAGATAAATCTGCTGGAAGACGATGTTCTGAAAAAAATCGCCGTACGTGTGTTCCATCGTCATTGAGAGGATGAGAGAAAATAAAATTAACTGTCAGTTTTGCGTCGGATTTGAAAACTAGATGACAAAAAGCGACCATCCGGTGACCGAGGCACCAATAGACCATTGTAGATAGTTACGCTGGACATCGATCTATTGAATAGCGACGCTATTTGTGTGTTCCATCGTCAATACCAGGATCTGACGGTAAGAATTAACTGTGAGTTATGAGAGGGAGACGACAAACTTGACTGCCAAAGAGTACGTCCATCTCGTATGAGGCAGCGATAGACCCCCGGAGATAAGTCGGCTAGTGACCAATGTATTGAATCGCGACGCAATTTCTGTGTTGCATCGTCATTAGTCTGGTGGGGATGTCGCAATTAACTGTCAAATTTGCGTCGGATTTGAAAACTAGACTGTCAAAGCGCGAACATCCGGTGACCGAGGCACCAATATACCCTTGTAAATAGTTACGCTCGACATCGATCTATTGAATCGCGACCCTGTTTGTGTGTTCCATCGTCAATACCAGGATCTGACGGTAAGAATTAACTGTGAGTTATGAGAGGGAGAAAAACTTGAAAGCCAAAGAGTACGTCCATCTGGTATGAGGCAACGATAGACCCTCGGAGATAAGTCGGCTAGTGACCAATGTATTGAATCGCGACGCAATTTCTGTGTTGCATCGTCATTAGGATGGTGGGAGTGTCGCAATTAACTGTCAAATTTGCGTCGGATTCCCGAAACTTTACTCGCAGGAGAGCGATCATGTGATGACCCAGGCATGCTTGGAGATAAATCTGTTTCTAAGACGATGTTATGAAAACCATCGCAGAAAGTGTTTCAATCGTATTTGAGAGTATGGGAGGAATACAATTAACTGTCAGTTTTGCGTCGGATTTGAAAACTAGATGACAAAACGCGACCATCCGGTGACCGAGGCACCAATAGACTCTTGTAGATAGTTACGCTGGACATCGATCTATTGAATCGCGACGCTATTTGTGTGTTCCATCGTCGATACCAGGCTCTGACGGTAAGAATTAACTGTGAGTTTTGAGTCGGAGACAAGAAACTTGACAGCCAAATTGTACATGCATCTGGTATGAGGCAGCGTTAGACACTCGGAGAGAAGTCGGCTAGTGACCAATGTATTGAATCGCGACGCAATTTCTTTGTTGCATCGTCATTAGGATGGTGGGAATGTCGCAATTAACTCTCAAATTTGCGTCGGATTCCCGAAACTTTACTCGTAGGACAACGATCATGTGGTGACCCAGGCAGTAATAGGTGCTTGGAGATAAATCTGCTGGAAGACGATGTTCTGAAAAAAATCGCAGTACGTGTGTTCTATCGTCATTGAGAGGATGAGAGAAAATAAAATTAACTGTCTGTTTTGCGTCGGATTTGAAAACTAGATGACAAAACGCGACCATCCGGTGACCGAGGCACCAATAGACCCTTGTAGATAGTTACGCTAGACATCGATGTATAGAATCGCGACGCTATTTGTGTGTTCCATGGTCGATACCAGGATCTGACGGTAAGAATTAACTGTGAGTTATGAGAGGGAGAAAACAAACTTGATTGCCAAATAGTACGTCCATCTGGTATGAGGCAGCGTTAGACACTCGGAGATAAGTCGGATAGTGACCAATGTATTGAATCGCGACGCGATATCTGTGTTGCGTCGGCATTAGGATGGTGGGAATGTCGCAATTAACTGTGAAATTTGCGTCGGAATCCCGAAACTTTACTCGTAGGACAACGATCATGTGGTGACCTAGGCAGTAATAGATGCTTGGAGAAAAATCTGCTGGAACACGATGTTCTGAAAACCATCGCAGTATGTGTGTTCCATCGTCATTGAGAGGATGAGAGAACATAAATTAACTGTGAGTTTTGCGTCGGATTTGAAAAGCAGATAACAAAACGCGACCATCCGGTGACCGAGGCACCAATAGACCCTTGTAGATATTTACGCTGGACATCGATCTATTGAATAGCGACGCTATTTGTGTGTTCCATCGTCAATACCAGGATCTGACGGTAAGAATTAACTGTGAGTTATGAGAGGGAGAAAACAAACATGACTGCCAAAGAGTACGTCCATCTGGTATGAGGCAGCGATAGACCCTCGGAGATAAGTCGGCTAGTGACCAATGTATTGAAACGTGACGCAATTTCTGTGTTGCATCGTCATTACTCTGGTGGGAATGTCGCAATTAACTGTCAAATTTGCCTCGGATTTGAAAATTAGACTAACAAAGCGCGAACATCCGGTGACCGAGGCACCAATAGACCCTTTTAAATAGTTACGCTAGACATCGTTGTAATGAATCGCGACGCTATTTGTGTGTTCCATCATCGATACCACGATCTGACGGTAAGAATTAACTGTGAGTTTTGAGTCGTAGACAAGAAACATGACAGCCAAATTGTACATCCATCTGGTATGAGGCAGCGTTAGACCCTCGGAGATAAGTCGGCTAGTGACCAATGTATTGAACCGCGACGCAATTTCAGTGTTGCATCGTCATTAGGATGGTGGGAATGTCGCAATTACCTGTCAAATTTGCGTCGGATTCCCGAAACTTTACTCGCAGGAGAACGATCATGTGATGACCCAGGCATGCTTGGAGTTATCTGTTTCTAAGACGATGTTCTGAAAACCATCGTAGAAAGTGTTTCCATCGTAACTGGGAGTATGGGAGGAATAAAATTAACTGTCAGTTTTGCGTCGGATTTGAAAACTAGATGACAAAACGCGACTATCCGGAGACCGAGGCACCAATAGACCCTTGTAGATAGTTACGCTGGACATCGATGTATAGAATCGCGACGGTATTTGTGTGTTCTCTCGTCAATACCAGGATCTGACGGTAAGAATTAACTGTGAGCTATGAGAGGGAGAAAACAAACTTGACTGCCAAAGAGTACGTCCATCTGGTATGAGGCAACGATAGACCCTCGGAGATAAGTCGGCTAGTGACCAATGTATTGAATCGCGACGCAATTTCTGTGTTGCATCGTCATTAGGGTAGTGGGAATGTCGCAATTAACTGTCAAATTTGCGTCGGATTTGAAAACTAGACTGACAAAGAGCGAACATCCGGTGACCGATGCACCAATAGACCCTTGTAGATTGTTACGCTAGACATCGATGTATTGAATCGCGATGTTATTTGTGTGTTCCATGGTCGATACCAGGATCTGACGGTAAGAATTAACTGTGAGTTTTAAGTCGGAGACAAGAAACTTGACAGCCAAATTGTACATCCATCTGGTATGAGGCAGCGTTAGACACTCGGAGAGAAGTCGGCTAGTGACCAATGTATTGAATCGCGACGCAATTTCTTTGTTGCGTCGTCATTAGGATGGTGGGAATGTCGCAATTAACTGTCAAATTTGCGTCGGATTCCCGAAACTTTACTCATAGGACAACGATCATGTGCTGACCCAGGCAGTAATAGATGCTTGGAGATAAATCTGCTGGAAGACGATGTTCTGAAAAAAATCGCCGTACGTGTGTTCCATCGTCATTGAGAGGATGAGAGAAAATAAAATTAACTGTCAGTTTTGCGTCGGATTTGAAAACTAGATGACAAAAAGCGACCATCCGGTGACCGAGGCACCAATAGACCATTGTAGATAGTTACGCTGGACATCGATCTATTGAATAGCGACGCTATTTGTGTGTTCCATCGTCAATACCAGGATCTGACGGTAAGAATTAACTGTGAGTTATGAGAGGGAGACGACAAACTTGACTGCCAAAGAGTACGTCCATCTCGTATGAGGCAGCGATAGACCCCCGGAGATAAGTCGGCTAGTGACCAATGTATTGAATCGCGACGCAATTTCTGTGTTGCATCGTCATTAGTCTGGTGGGGATGTCGCAATTAACTGTCAAATTTGCGTCGGATTTGAAAACTAGACTGTCAAAGCGCGAACATCCGGTGACCGAGGCACCAATATACCCTTGTAAATAGTTACGCTCGACATCGATCTATTGAATCACGACCCTGTTTGTGTGTTCCATCGTCAATACCAGGATCTGACGGTAAGAATTAACTGTGAGTTATGAGAGGGAGAAAACAAACTTGACTGCCAAAGAGTACGTCCATCTGGTATGAGGCAGCGATAGACCCTCGGAGATAAGTCGGCTAGTGACCAATGTATTGAATCGCGACGCAATTTCTGTGTTGCATCGTCATTAGGGTAGCGGGAATGTCGCAATTAACTGTCAAATTTGCGTCGGATTTGAAAAGTAGACTGACAAAGCGCGAACATCCGGTGACCGAGGCACCAATATACCCTTGTAAATAGTTACGCTAGACATCGATGTATTGAATCGCGACGCTATTTGTGTGTTCCATGGTCGATACCAGGATCTGACGGTAAGAAATAACTGTGAGTTTTAAGTCGGAGACAAGAAACTTGACAGCCAGATTGTACATCCATCTGGTATGAGGCAGCGTTACACCCTCGGAGATAAGTCGGCTAGTGACCAATGTATTGAATCGCGACGCAATTTCTGTGTTGCATCGTCATTAGGGTAGTGGGAATGTCGCAATTAACTGTCAAATTTGCGTCGGATTTAAAAACTACACTGACAAAGAGCGAACATCCGGTGACCGATGCACCAATAGACCCTTGTAGATAGTTACGCTGGACATCGATTTATTGAATCGCGACCCTGTTTGTGTGTTCCATCGTCAATACCAGAATCTGACGGTAAGCATTAACTGTGAGTTATGAGAGGGAGAAAACAAACTTGAAAGCCAAAGAGTACGTCCATCTGGTATGAGGCAACGATAGACCCTCGGAGATAAGTCGGCCAGTGACCAATGTATTGAATCGCGACGCAATTTCTGTGATGCATCGTCATTAGGGTAGTGGGAATGTCGCAATTGACTGTCAAATTTGCGTCGGATTTGAAAACTAGACTGACAAAGAGCGAATATCCGGTGACCGATGCACCAATAGACCCTTGTAGATAGTTACGCTAGACATCGATGTATTGAATCGCGACGCTATTTGTGTGTTCCATCGTCGATACCAGGTTCTGACGGTAAGAATTAACTGTGAGTTTTGAGTCGGAGACAAGAAACATGACAGCCATATTGTACATCCATCTGGTATGAGGCAGCGTTAGACCCTCGGAGATAAGTCGGCTAGTGACCAATGTATTGAATCGCGACGCAATTTCTGTGTTGCATCGTCATTAGGATGGTGGGAGTGTCGCAATTAACTGTCAAATTTGCGTCGGATTCCCGAAACTTTACTCGCAGGAGAGCGATCATGTGATGACCCAGGCATGCTTGGAGATAAATCTGTTTCTAAGACGATGTTATGAAAACCATCGCAGAAAGTGTTTCAATCGTATTTGAGAGTATGGGAGGAATACAATTAACTGTCAGTTTTGCGTCGGATTTGAAAACTAGATGACAAAACGCGACCATCCGGTGACCGAGGCACCAATAGACTCTTGTAGATAGTTACGCTGGACATCGATCTATTGAATCGCGACGCTATTTGTGTGTTCCATCGTCGATACCAGGCTCTGACGGTAAGAATTAACTGTGAGTTTTGAGTCGGAGACAAGAAACTTGACAGCCAAATTGTACATGCATCTGGTATGAGGCAGCGTTAGACACTCGGAGAGAAGTCGGCTAGTGACCAATGTATTGAATCGCGACGCAATTTCTTTGTTGCATCGTCATTAGGATGGTGGGAATGTCGCAATTAACTCTCAAATTTGCGTCGGATTCCCGAAACTTTACTCGTAGGACAACGATCATGTGGTGACCCAGGCAGTAATAGGTGCTTGGAGATAAATCTGCTGGAAGACGATGTTCTGAAAAAAATCGCAGTACGTGTGTTCTATCGTCATTGAGAGGATGAGAGAAAATAAAATTAACTGTCTGTTTTGCGTCGGATTTGAAAACTAGATGACAAATCGCGACCATCCGGTGACCGAGGCACCAATA
Organism: Schistocerca gregaria; assembly: GCF_023897955.1. NCBI lineage: Eukaryota > Metazoa > Arthropoda > Insecta > Orthoptera > Acrididae > Schistocerca > Schistocerca gregaria. Next base: position 1,255,775 of record NW_026061891.1, on the reverse strand, counting down.
GACCCTTGTAGATAGTTACGCTGGACATCGATCTATTGAACCGCAACGGTATTTGTGTGTTCCATCGTCAATACCAGGATCTGACGGTAAGTATTAACTGTGAGTTATGAGAGGGAGAAAACAAACTTGACTGCCAAAGAGTACGTCCATCTGGTATGAGGCAGTGATAGACCCTCGGAGATAAGTCAACTAGTGACCAATATATTGAATCGCGACGCAATTTCTTTGTTGCATCGTCATTAGGGTGGTGGGAATGTCGCAATTAACTGTCAAATTTGTGTCGGATTTAAAAACTAGACTGACAAAGCGCGAACATCCGGTGACCGAGGCACCAATAGACCCTTGTAGATAGTTACGCTAGACATCGATGTATTGAATCGCGACGCTATTTGTGTGTTCCATCGTCGATACCAGGTTCTGACGGTAAGAATTAACTGTGAGTTTTGAGTCGGAGACAAGCAACTTGACAGCCGAATTGTACATCCATCTGGTATGAGGCAGCGTTAGACCCTCGGAGATAAGTCGGCTAGTGACCAATGTATTGAATCGCGACGCAATTTCTGTGTTGCATCGTCATTAGGAGTGTGGGAATGTCGCTATTAACTGTGAAATTTGCCTCGGATTTGAAAATTAGACTAACAAAGCGCGAACATCCGGTGACCGAGGCACCACTAGACCCTTTTAAATAGTTACGCTAGACATCGATGTAATGAATCGCGACGCTATTTGTGTGTTCCATCGTCGATACCACGATCTGACGGTAAGAATTAACTGTGAGTTTTGAGTCGGAGACAAGAAACATGACAGCCAAATTGTACATCCATCTGGTATGAGGCAGCGTTAGACCCTCGGAGATAAGTCGGCTAGTGACCAATGTATTGAATCGCGACGCAATTTCAGTGTTGCATCGTCATTAGGATAGTTTGAATGTCGCAATTAACTGTCAAATTTGAGTCGGATTCCCGAAACTTAACTCGCAGGGGAACGATCATGTGTTGACCCAGGCATGCTTGGAGATAAATCTGCTGGAAGACGATGTTCTGAAAACCATCGCATTATGTGTGTTCCTTCGTAATTGAGAGTGTGGGAGGAATAAAACTAACTGCCAGTTTTGCGTCGGATTTGTAAACTAGACTGACAAAACGCGACTATCCGGTGACCGAGGCACAAATAGACCATTGTAGATAGTTACGCTGGACATCGATGAACAGAATCGCGACGGTATTTGTGTGTTCCATCGTCAATACCAGGATCTGACGGTAAGAATTAACTGTGAGTTATGAGAGGGAGAAAACAAACTTGATTGCCAAATAGTACGTCCATCTGGTATGAGGCAGCGATAGACCCTCGGAGATAAGTCGGATAGTGACCAATGTATTGAATCGCGACGCGATATCTGTGTTGCATCGGCATTAGGATGGTGGGAATGTCGCAATTAACTGTGAAATTTGCGTCGGAATCCCGAAACTTTACTCGTAGGACAACGATCATGTGGTGACCTAGGCAGTAATAGATGCTTGGAGAAAAATCTGCTGGAACACGATGTTCTGAAAACCATCGCAGTATGTGTGTTCCATCGTCATTGAGAGGATGAGAGAACATAAATTAACTGTGAGTTTTGCGTCGGATTTGAAAAGCAGATAACAAAACGCGACCATCCGGTGACCGAGGCACCAATAGACCCTTGTAGATAGTTACGCTGGACATCGATCTATTGAATAGCGACGCTATTTGTGTGTTCCATCGTCAATACCAGGATCTGACGGTAAGAATTAACTGTGAGTTATGAGAGGGAGAAAACAAACATGACTGCCAAAGAGTACGTCCATCTGGTATGAGGCAGCGATAGACCCTCGGAGATAAGTCGGCTAGTGACCAATGTATTGAACCGCGACGCAATTTCAGTGTTGCATCGTCATTAGGATGGTGGGAATGTCGCAATTACCTGTCAAATTTGCGTCGGATTCCCGAAACTTTACTCGCAGGAGAACGATCATGTGATGACCCAGGCATGCTTGGAGTTATCTGTTTCTAAGACGATGTTCTGAAAACCATCGTAGAAAGTGTTTCCATCGTAACTGGGAGTATGGGAGGAATAAAATTAACTGTCAGTTTTGCGTCGGATTTGAAAACTAGATGACAAAACGCGACTATCCGGAGACCGAGGCCCCAATAGACCCTTGTAGATAGTTACGCTGGACATCGATGTATAGAATCGCGACGGTATTTGTGTGTTCCCTCGTCAATACCAGGATCTGACGGTAAGAATTAACTGTGAGTTATGAGAGGGAGAAAACAAACTTGACTGCCAAAGAGTACGTCCATCTGGTATGAGGCAACGATAGACCCTCGGAGATAAGTCGGCTAGTGACCAATGTATTGAATCGCGACGCAATTTCTGTGTTGCATCGTCATTAGGGTAGTGGGAATGTCGCAATTAACTGTCAAATTTGCGTCGGATTTGAAAACTAGACTGACAAAGAGCGAACATCCGGTGACCGATGCACCAATAGACCCTTGTAGATTGTTACGCTAGACATCGATGTATTGAATCGCGATGTTATTTGTGTGTTCCATGGTCGATACCAGGATCTGACGGTAAGAATTAACTGTGAGTTTTAAGTCGGAGACAAGAAACTTGACAGCCAAATTGTACATCCATCTGGTATGAGGCAGCGTTAGACACTCGGAGAGAAGTCGGCTAGTGACCAATGTATTGAATCGCGACGCAATTTCTTTGTTGCGTCGTCATTAGGATGGTGGGAATGTCGCAATCAACTGTCAAATTTGCGTGGGATTCCCGAAACTTTACTCATAGGACAACGATCATGTGCTGACCCAGGCAGTAATAGATGCTTGGAGATAAATCTGCTGGAAGACGATGTTCTGAAAAAAATCGCCGTACGTGTGTTCCATCGTCATTGAGAGGATGAGAGAAAATAAAATTAACTGTCAGTTTTGCGTCGGATTTGAAAACTAGATGACAAAAAGCGACCATCCGGTGACCGAGGCACCAATAGACCATTGTAGATAGTTACGCTGGACATCGATCTATTGAATAGCGACGCTATTTGTGTGTTCCATCGTCAATACCAGGATCTGACGGTAAGAATTAACTGTGAGTTATGAGAGGGAGACGACAAACTTGACTGCCAAAGAGTACGTCCATCTCGTATGAGGCAGCGATAGACCCCCGGAGATAAGTCGGCTAGTGACCAATGTTTTGAATCGCGACGCAATTTCTGTGTTGCATCGTCATTAGCCTGGTGGGAATGTCGCAATTAACTGTCAAATTTGCGTCGGATTTGAAAACTAGACTGACGAAGCGCGAACATCCGGTGACCGAGGCACCAATATACCCTTGTAAATAGTTACGCTGGACATCGATCTATTGAATCGCGACCATCGTCAATACCAGGATCTGACGGTAAGAATTAACTGTGAGTTATGAGAGGGAGAAAACAAACTTGACTGCCAAAGAGTACGTCCATCTGGTATGAGGAAGCGATAGACCTTCGGAGATAAGTCGCCTAGCCACCAATGTATTGAATCGCGATGCAATATCTGTGTTGCAACGTCGTTAGGATGGTGGGAATGTCGCAATTCATTGTCAAATGTGCGTCGGATTTGAAAACTAGACTCACAAAGAGCGAACATCCGGTGACCGAGGCACCAATAGACCCTTGTAGATAGTTACGCTTGACATCGATCTATTGAATCGCGACGCTATTTGTGTGTTCCATCGTCAATACCAGGATTTGACGGTAAGAATTAACTGTGAGTTATGAGAGGGAGACGACAAACTTGACTGCCAAAGGGTACGTCCATCTCGTATGAGGCAGCGATAGACCCCCGGAGATAAGTCGGCTAGTGACCAATGTAATGAATCGCGACGCAATTTCTGTGATGCATCGTCATTAGGGTAGTGGGAATGTCGCAATTGACTGTCAAATTTGCGTCGGATTTGAAAACTAGACTGACAAAGAGCGAATATCCGGTGACCGATGCACCAATAGACCCTTGTAGATAGTTACGCTAGACATCAATGTATTGAATCGCGACGCTATTTGTGTGTTCCATCGTCGATACCAGGTTCTGACGGTAAGAATTAACTGTGAGTTTTGAGTCGGAGACAAGAAACATGACAGCCATATTGTACATCCATCTGGTATGAGGCAGCGTTAGACCCTCGGAGATAAGTCGGCTAGTGACCAATGTATTGAATCGCGACGCAATTTCTGTGTTGCATCGTCATTAGGATGGTGGGAATGTCGCAATTAACTGTCAAATTTGCGTCGGATTCCCGAAACTTTACTCGCAGGAGAGCGATCATGTGATGACCCAGGCATGCTTGGAGATAAATCTGTTTCTAAGACGATGTTATGAAAACCATCGCAGAAAGTGTTTCAATCGTATTTGAGAGTATGGGAGGAATACAATTAACTGTCAGTTTTGCGTCGGATTTGAAAACTAGATGACAAAACGCGACCATCCGGTGACCGAGGCACCAATAGACCCTTGTAGATAGTTACGCTGGACATCGATCTATTGAACCGCAACGGTATTTGTGTGTTCCATCGTCAATACCAGGATCTGACGGTAAGTATTAACTGTGAGTTATGAGAGGGAGAAAACAAACTTGACTGCCAAAGAGTACGTCCATCTGGTATGAGGCAGTGATAGACCCTCGGAGATAAGTCAACTAGTGACCAATATATTGAATCGCGACGCAATTTCTTTGTTGCATCGTCATTAGGGTGGTGGGAATGTCGCAATTAACTGTCAAATTTGTGTCGGATTTAAAAACTAGACTGACAAAGCGCGAACATCCGGTGACCGAGGCACCAATAGACCCTTGTAGATAGTTACGCTAGACATCGATGTATTGAATCGCGATGCTATTTGTGTGTTCCATCGTCGATACCAGGTTCTGACGGTAAGAATTAACTGTGACTTTTGAGTCGGATACAAGCAACTTGACAGCCGAATTGTACATCCATCTGGTATGAGGCAGCGTTAGACCCTCGGAGATAAGTCGGCTAGTGACCAATGTATTGAATCGCGACGCAATTTCTGTGTTGCATCGTCATTAGGATGTTAGGAATGTCGCAATTAACTGTGAAATTTGCCTCGGATTTGAAAATTAGACTAACAAAGCGCGAACATCCGGTGACCGAGGCACCACTAGACCCTTTTAAATAGTTACGCTAGACATCGATGTAATGAATCGCGACGCTATTTGTGTGTTCCATCGTCGATACCACGATCTGACGGTAAGAATTAACTGTGAGTTTTGAGTCGGAGACAAGAAACATGACAGCCAAATTGTACATCCATCTGGTATGAGGCAGCGTTAGACCCTCGGAGATAAGTCGGCTAGTGACCAATGTATTGAATCGCGACGCAATTTCAGTGTTGCATCGTCATTATGATGGTTTGAATGTCGCAATTAACTGTCAAATTTGAGTCGGATTCCCGAAACTTAACTCGCAGGGGAACGATCATGTGGTGACCCAGGCATGCTTGGAGATAAATCTGCTGGAAGACGATGTTCTGAAAACCATCGCATTATGTGTGTTCCGACGTAATTGAGAGTGTGGGAGGAATAAAACTAACTGCCAGTTTTGCGTCGGATTTGTAAACTAGACTGACAAAACGCGACCATCCAATGACCGAGGCACAAATAGACCATTGTAGATAGTTACGCTGGACATCGATGAACAGAATCGCGACGGTATTTGTGTGTTCCATCGTCAATACCAGGATCTGACGGTAAGAATTAACTGTGAGTTATGAGAGGGAGAAAACAAACTTGATTGCCAAATAGTACGTCCATCTGGTATGAGGCAGCGATAGACCCTCGGAGATAAGTCGGATAGTGACCAATGTATTGAATCGCGACGCGATATCTGTGTTGCATCGGTATTAGGATGGTGGGAATGTCGCAATTAACTGTGAAATTTGCGTCGGAATCCCGAAACTTTACTCGTAGGACAACGATCATGTGGTGACCTAGGCAGTAATAGATGCTTGGAGAAAAATCTGCTGGAACACGATGTTCTGAAAACCATCGCAGTATGTGTGTTCCATCGTCATTGAGAGGATGAGAGAACATAAATTAACTGTGAGTTTTGCGTCGGATTTGAAAAGCAGATAACAAAACGCGACCATCCGGTGACCGAGGCACCAATAGACCCTTGTAGATAGTTACGCTGGACATCGATCTTTTGAATCGCGACGCTATTTGCGTTTTCCATCGTCAATACCAGGATCTGACGGTAAGAATTAACTGTGAGTTATGAGAGGGAGAAAACAAACATGACTGCCAAAGAGTACGTCCATCTGGTATGAGGCAGCGATAGACCCTCGGAGATAAGTCGGCTAGTGACCAATGTATTGAAACGTGACGCAATTTCTGTGTTGCATCGTCATTACTCTGGTGGGAAGGTCGCAATTAACTGTGAAATTTGCCTCGGATTTGAAAATTAGACTAACAAAGCGCGAACATCCGGTGACCGAGGCACCACTAGACCCTTTTAAATAGTTACGCTAGACATCGTTGTAATGAATCGCGACGCTATTTGTGTGTTCCATCGTCGATACCACGATCTGACGGTAAGAATTAACTGTGAGTTTTGAGTCGGAGACAAGAAACATGACAGCCAAATTGTACATCCATCTGGTATGAGGCAGCGTTAGACCCTCGGAGATAAGTCGGCTAGTGACCAATGTATTGAACCGCGACGCAATTTCAGTGTTGCATCGTCATTAGGATGGTGGGAATGTCGCAATTACCTGTCAAATTTGCGTCGGATTCCCGAAACTTTACTCGCAGGAGAACGATCATGTGATGACCCAGGCATGCTTGGAGTTATCTGTTTCTAAGACGATGTTCTGAAAACCATCGTAGAAAGTGTTTCCATCGTAACTGGGAGTATGGGAGGAATAAAATTAACTGTCAGTTTTGCGTCGGATTTGAAAACTAGATGACAAAACGCGACTATCCGGAGGCCGAGGCACCAATAGACCCTTGTAGATAGTTACGCTATACATCGATGTATTGAATCGCGACGCTATTTGTGTGTTCCATCGTCAATACCAGGATCTGACGGTAAGAATTAACTGTGAGTTATGAGAGGGACAAAACAAACTTGACTGCCAAACAGTACGTCCATCTAGTATGAGGCAGCGATATACCCTCGGAGATAAGTCGGCTAGTGACCAATGTATTGATTCGCGACGCAATTTCTGTGTTGCATCGTCATTAGGGTGCTGGGAATGTGGCAATTAACTGTCAAACTTGCGTCGGATTTGAAAACTAGACTGACAAAGCGCGAACATCCGGTGACTGAGGCACCAATAGACCCTTGTAGATAGTTACGCTAGACATCGATGTATTGAATCGCGACGCTATTTGTGTGTTCCATGGTCGATACCAGGATCTGACGGTAAGAATTAACTGTGAGTTTTGAGTCGGAGACAAGAAACATGACAGCCATATTGTACATCCATCTGGTATGAGGCAGCGTTAGACCCTCGGAGATAAGTCGGCTAGTGACCAATGTATTGAATCGCGACGCAATTTCTGTGTTGCATCGTCATTAGGATGGTGGGAGTGTCGCAATTAACTGTCAAATTTGCGTCGGATTCCCGAAACTTTACTCGCAGGAGAGCGATCATGTGATGACCCAGGCATGCTTGGAGATAAATCTGTTTCTAAGACGATGTTATGAAAACCATCGCAGAAAGTGTTTCCATCGTATTTGAGAGTATGGGAGGAATACAATTAACTGTCAGTTTTACGTCGGATTTGAAAACTAGATGACAAAACGCGACCATCCGGTGACCGAGGCACCAATAGACTCTTGTAGATAGTTACGCTGGACATCGATCTATTGAATCGCGACGCTATTTGTGTGTTCCATCGTCGATACCAGGCTCTGACGGTAAGAATTAACTGTGAGTTTTGAGTCGGAGACAAGAAACTTGACAGCCAAATTGTACATCCATCTGGTATGAGGCAGCGTTAGACAGTCAGAGAGAAGTCGGCTAGTGACCTATGTATTGAATCGCGACGCAATTTCTTTGTTGCATCGTCATTAGGATGGTGGGAATGTCGCAATTAACTCTCAAATTTGCGTCGGATTCCCGAAACTTTACTCGTAGGACAACGATCATGTGGTGAGTGACCCAGGCAGTAATAGGTGCTTGGAGATAAATCTGCTGGAAGACGATGTTCTGAAAAAAATCGCAGTACGTGTGTTCTATCGTCATTGAGAGGATGAGAGAAAATAAAATAACTGTCTGTTTTGCGTTGGATTTGAAAACTAGATGACAAAACGCGACCATCCGGTGACCAAGGCACCAATAGACCCTTGTAGATAGTTACGCTGGACATCGATCTATTGAACCGCAACGGTATTTGTGTGTTCCATCGTCAATACCAGGATCTGACGGTAAGTATTAACTGTGAGTTATGAGAGGGAGACTGCCAAAGAGTACGTCCATCTGGTATGAGGCAGTGATAGACCCTCGGAGATAAGTCAACTAGTGACCAATATATTGAATCGCGACGCAATTTCTTTGTTGCATCGTCATTAGGGTGGTGGGAATGTCGCAATTAATTGTCAAATTTGTGTCGGATTTAAAAACTAGACTGACAAAGCGCGAACATCCGGTGACCGAGGCACCAATAGACCCTTGTAGATAGTTACGCTAGACATCGATGTATTGAATCGCGACGCTATTTGTGTGTTCCATCGTCGATACCAGGTTCTGACGGTAAGAATTAACTGTGAGTTTTGAGTCGGAGACAAGCAACTTGACAGCCGAATTGTACATCCATCTGGTATGAGGCAGCGTTAGACCCTCGGAGATAAGTCGGCTAGTGACCAATGTATTGAATCGCGACGCAATTACTGTGTTGCATCGTCATTAGGATGTTAGGAATGTCGCAATTAACTGTCAAATTTGCGTCGGATACCGGAAACTTTACTCGTAGGACAACGATCAAGTGGTGACCCAGGCAGTAATAGATGCTTGGAGACAAATCTGCTGGAAGACGATGGTCTGAAAACCATCGCAGTATGTGCGTTATATCGTAATTGAGAGGATGAGAGAAGATAAAATTAACTGTCAATTTTGCGTCGCATTTGTAAACTAGACTGACAAAACGCGACCATCCGGTGACCGGGTCACCAATAGACCCTTGTAGATAGTTACGCTGGACATCGATGTTTAGAATCGCGACGGTATTTGTGTGTTCCCTCGTCAATACCAGGATCTGACAGTAAGATTTAACTGTGAGTTGTGAGAGGGAGAAAACAAACTTGACTGCCAAACAGTACGTCCATCTGGTAATGAGGCAGCGATAGACCCTCGGAGATAAGTCGGCTAGTGACCAATGTATTGAATCGCGACGCAATTTCTGTGTTGCATCGTCATTAGTCTGGTGGGATTGTCGCAATTAACTGTGAAATTTGCCTCGGATTTGAAAATTAGACTAACAAAGCGCGAACATCCGGTGACCGAGGCACCACTAGACCCTTTTAAATAGTTACGCTAGACATCGATGTAATGAATCGCGACGCTATTTGTGTGTTCCATCGTCGATACCACGACCTGACGGTAAGAATTAACTGTGAGTTTTGAGTCGGAGACAAGAAACATGACAGCCAAATTGTACATCCATCTGGTATGAGGCAGCGTTAGACCCTCGGAGATAAGTCGGCTAGTGACCAATGTATTGAATCGCGACGCAATTTCAGTGTTGCATCGTCATTAGGATGGTTTGAATGTCGCAATTAACTGTCAGATTTGAGTCGGATTCCCGAAACTTAACTCGCAGGGGAACGATCATGTGGTGACCCAGGCATGCTTGGAGATAAATCTGCTGGAAGACGATGTTCTGAAAACCATCGCATTATGTGTGTTCCTTCGTAATTGAGAGTGTGGGAGGAATAAAACTAACTGCCAGTTTTGCGTCGGATTTGTAAACTAGACTGACAAAACGCGACCATCCGGTGACCGACGCACAAATAGACCATTGTAGATAGTTACGCTGGACATAGATGAACAGAATCGCGACGGTATTTGTGTGTTCCATCGTCAATACCAGGATCTGACGGTAAGAATTAACTGTGAGTTATGAGAGGGAGAAAACAAACTTGATTGCCAAATAGTACGTCCATCTGGTATGAGGCAGCGATAGACCCTCGGAGATAAGTCGGATAGTGACCAATGTATTGAATCGCGACGCGATATCTGTGTTGCATCGGCATTAGGATGGTGGGAATGTCGCAATTAACTGTGAAATTTGCGTCGGAATCCCGAAACTTTACTCGTAGGATAACGATCATGTGGTGACCTAGGCAGTAATAGATGCTTGGAGAAAAATCTGCTGGAACACGATGTTCTGAAAACCATCGCAGTATGTGTGTTCCATCGTCATTGAGAGGATGAGAGACCATAAATTAACTGTGAGTTTTGCGTCGGATTTGAAAAGCAGATAACAAAACGCGACCATCCGGTGACCGAGGCACCAATAGACCCTTGTAGATAGTTACGCTGGACATCGATCATTTGAATCGCGACGCTATTTGTGTTTTCCATCGTCAATACCAGGATCTGACGGTAAGAATTAACTGTGAGTTATGAGAGGGAGAAAACAAACTTGATTGCCAAATAGTACGTCCATCTGGTATGAGGCAGCGATAGACCCTCGGAGATAAGTCGGCTAGTGACCAATGTATTGAAACGTGACGCAATTTCTGTGTTGCATCGTCATTACTCTGGTGGGAAGGTCGCAATTGAATGTCAAATTTGCCTCGGATTTGAAAATTAGACTAACAAAGCGCGAACATCCGGTGACCGAGGCACCAATAGACCCTTTTAAATAGTTACGCTAGACATCGTTGTAAGGAATCGCGACGCTATTTGTGTGTTCCATCGTCGATACCACGATCTGACGGTAAGAATTAACTGTGAGTTTTGAGTCGTAGACAAGAAACATGACAGCCAAATTGTACATCCATCTGGTATGAGGCAGCGTTAGACCCTCGGAGATAAGTCGGCTAGTGACCAATGTATTGAACCGCGACGCAATTTCAGTGTTGCATCGTCATTAGGATGGTGGGAATTTCGCAATTACCTGTCAAATTTGCGTCGGATTCCCGAAACTTTACTCGCAGGAGAACGATCATGTGGTGACCCAGGCATGCTTGGAGATAAATCTGCTGGAAGACGATGTTCTGAAAAAAATCGCAGTACGTGTGTTCTATCGTCATTGAGAGGATGAGAGAAAATAAAATTAACTGTCAGTTTTGCGTCGGATTTGAAAACTAGATGACAAAACGCGACCATCCGGTGACCGAGGCACCAATAGACCCTTGTAGATAGTTACGCTGGACATCGATCTATTGAACCGCAACGGTATTTGTGTGTTCCATCGTCAATACCAGGATCTGACGGTAAGTATTAACTGTGAGTTATGAGAGGGAGTAAACAAACTTGACTGCCAAAGAGTACGTCCATCTGGTATGAGGCAGTGATAGACCCTCGGAGATAAGTCAACTAGTGACCAATATATTGAATCGCGACGCAATTTCTTTGTTGCATCGTCATTAGGGTGGTGGGAATGTCTCAATTAACAGTCAAATTTGTGTTGGATTTAAAAACTAGACTGACAAAGCGCGAACATCCGGTGACCGAGGCACCAATAGACCCTTGTAGATAGTTACGCTAGACATCGATGAATTGAATCGCGACGCTATTTGTGTGTTCCATCGTCGATACCAGGTTCTGACGGTAAGAATTAACTGTGAGTTTTGAGTCGGAGTCAAGCAACTTGACAGCCGAATTATACATCCATCTGGTATGAGGCAGCGTTAGACCCTCGGAGATAAGTCGGCTAGTGACCAATGTATTGAATCGCGACGCAATTTCTGTGTTGCATCGTCATTAGGATGTTGGGAATGTCGCAATTAACTGTCAAATTTGCGTCGGATTCCGGAAACTTTACTCGTAGGACAACGATCATGTGGTGACCAGGCAGTAATAGATGCTTGGAGAAAAATCTGCTGGAAGACGATGCTCTGAAAACCATCGCAGTATGTGCGTTATATCGTAATTGAGAGGATGAGAGAAGATAAAATTAACTGTCAATTTTGCGTCGCATTTGTAAACTAGACTGACAAAACGCGACCATCCTGTGACCGGGTCACCAATAGACCCTTGTAGATAGTTACGCTGGACATCAATGTATAGAATCGCGACGGTATTTGTGTGTTCCCTCGTCAATACCAGGATCTGACACTAAGATTTAACTGTGAGTTATGAGAGGGAGAAAGCAAACTTGACTGCCAAACAGTACGTCCATCTGGTTATAAGGCAGCGATAGATCCTCGGAGATAAGTCGGCTAGTGACCAATGTATTGAATCGCGACGCAATTTCTGTGTTGCATCGTCATTAGTCTGGTGGGATTGTCGCAATTGAATGTCAAATTTGCCTCGGATTTGAAAATTAGACTAACAAAGCGCGAACATCCGGTGACCGAGGCACCAATAGACCCTTTTAAATAGTTACGCTAGACATCGATGTAATGAATCGCGACGCTATTTGTGTGTTCCATCGTCGATAAAACGATCTGACGGTAAGAATTAACTGTGAGTTTAGAGTCGGAGACAAGAAACATGACAGCCAAATTGTACATCCATCTGGTATGAGGCAGCGTTAGACCCTCGGAGATAAGTCGGCTAGTCACAATCTATTGAATCGCGACGCAATTTCTGTGTTGCATCGTCATTAGGATGGTGGGAATGTCACAATTAACTGTCAAATTTGCGTCGGATTCCCGAAACTTTACTCGCAGGAGAACGATCATGTGGTGACCCAGGCATGCGTGGAAATAAATCTGTTTCTAAGACGATGTTCTGAAAACCATCGCAGAAAGTATGTTCCATCGTAATTGAGAGTATGGGAGGAATAAAATTAACTGTCAGTTTTGCGTCGGATTTGAAAACTAGATGACAAAACGCGACCATCCGGTGACCGAGGCACCAATAGACTCTTGTAGATAGTTACGCTGGACATCGATCTATTGAATCGCGACGCTATTTGTGTGTTCCATCGTCAATACCAGGATCTGACGGTAAGAATTAACTGTGAGTTATGAGAGGGAGAAAACAAACTTGACTGCCAAAGAGTACGTCCATCTGGTATGCGGCAGCGATAGACCCTCGGAGATAAGTCGGATAGTGACCAATGTATTGAATCGCGACGTATTTTCTGTGTTGCATCGTCATTAGTCTGTTGGGAATGTCGCAATTAACTGTCAAATTTGTGTCGGATTTAAAAACTAGACTGACAAAGCGTGGACATCCGGTGACCGAGGCACCAATAGACCCTTGTAGATAGTTACGGTCGACATCGATCTATTGAATCGCGACGCTATTTGTGTGTTCCATCGTCAATACCAGGATCTGACGGTAAGAATGAACTGTGAGTTATGAGAGGGACAAAACAAACTTGATTGCCAAACAGTACGTCCATCTGGTATGAGGCAGCGATAGACCCTCGGAGATAAGTCGGCTAGTGACCAATGTATTGAATCGCGACGCGATATCTGTGTTGCATCGGCATTAGGATGGAGGGAATGTCGCAATTAACTGTGAAATTTGCGTCGGAATCCCGAAACTTTACTCGTAGGACAACGATCATGTGGTGACCTAGGCAGTAATAGAAGCTTGGAGAAAAATCTGCTGGAACACGATGTTCTGAAAACCATCGCAGTATGTGTGTTCCATCGTCATTGAGAGGATGAGAGAACATAAATTAACTGTCAGTTTTGGGTCGGATTTGAAAAGCAGATAACAAAACGCGACCATCCGGTGACCGAGGCACCAATAGACCCTTGTAGATAGTTACGCTGGACATCGATCTATTGAATCGCGACGCTATTTGTGTTTTCCATCGTCAATACCAGGATCTGACGGTAAGAATTAACTGTGAGTTATGAGAGGGAGAAAACAAACATGACTGCCAAAGAGTACGTCCATCTGGTATGAGGCTGCGATAGACCCTCGGAGATAAGTCGGCTAGTGACCAATGTATTGAAACGCGACGCAATTTCTGGGTTGCATCGTCATTAGTCTGGTGGGAATGTCGCAATTAACTGTCAAATTTGCCTCGGATTTGAAAATTAGACTAACAAAGCGCGAACATCCGGTGACCGAGGCACCAATAGTCCCTTGTAAATAGTTACGCTAGACATCGATGTAATGAATCGCGACGCTACTTGTGTGTTCCATCGTCGATACCACGATCTGACGGTAAGAATTAACTGTGAGTTTTGAGTCGGAGACAAGAAACATGACAGCCAAATTGTACATCCATCTCGTATGAGGAAGCGTTAGACCCACGGAGATAAGTCGGCTAGTGACCAATGTATTGAACTGCGACCCAATTTCAGTGTTGCATCGTCATTAGGATGGTGGGAATGTCGCAATTACCTGTCAAATTTGCGTCGGATTCCCGAAACTTTACTCGCAGGAGAACGATCATTTGGTGACCCAGGCATGCTTGGAGATAAATCTGCTGGAAGACGATGTTCTGAAAACCATCGCAGTATGTGTGTTCCATCGTAATTGAGAGTATGGGAGGAATAAAATTAACAGCCAATCTTGCGTCGGATTTGTATACTAGACTGACAAAACGCGATCATCCGGTGACCGAGGCACCAATAGACCCTTGTAGATAGTTACGCTGGACATCGATCTATTGAACCGCAACGGTATTTGTGTGTTCCATCGTCAATACCAGGATCTGACGGTAAGTATTAACTGTGAGTTATGAGAGGGAGAAAACAAACTTGACTGCCAAAGAGTACGTCCATCTGGTATGAGGCAGTGATAGACCCTCGGAGATAAGTCGGCTAGTGACCAATGTATTGATTCGCGACGCAATTTCTGTGTTGCATCGTCATTAGGGTGCTGGGAATGTCGCAATTAACTGTCAAACTTGCGTCGGATTTGAAAACTAGACTGACAAAGCGCGAACATCCGGTGACTGAGGCACCAATAGACCCTTGTAGATAGTTACGCTAGACATCGATGTATTGAATCGCGACGCTATTTGTGTGTTCCATGGTCGATACCAGGATCTGACGGTAAGAATTAACTGTGAGTTTTGAGTCGGAGACAAGAAACATGACAGCCATATTGTACATCCATCTGGTATGAGGCAGCGTTAGACCCTCGGAGATAAGTCGGCTAGTGACCTATGTATTGAATCGCGACGCAATTTCTTTGTTGCATCGGCATTAGGATGGTGGGAATGTCGCAATTAACTCTCAAATTTGCGTCGGATTCCCGAAACTTTACTCGTAGGACAACGATCATGTGGTGACCCAGGCAGTAATAGATGCTTGGAGACAAATCTGCTGGAAGACGATGTTCTGAAAACCATCGCAGTATGGGCGTTATATCGTAATTGAGAGGATGAGAGAAGATAAAATTAACTGTCAATTTTGCGTCGCATTTGTAAACTAGACTGACAAAACGCGACCATCCGGTGACCGGGTCACCAATAGACCCTTGTAGATAGTTACGCTGGACATCGATGTATAGAATCGCGACGGTATTTGTGTGTTCCCTCGTCAATACCAGGACCTGACAGTAAGATTTAACTGTGAGTTATGAGTGAGAGAAAACAAACTTGACTGCCAAACAGTACGTCCATCTGGTTATGAGGCAGCGATAGACCCTCGGAGATAAGTCGGCTAGTGACCAATGTATTGAATCGCGACGCAATTTCTGTGTTGCATCGGCATTAGGATGGTGGGAATGTCGCAATTAACTGTGAAATTTGCGTCGGAATCCAGAAACTTTACTCGTAGGACAACGATCATGTGGTGACCTAGGCAGTAATAGATGCTTGGAGAAAAATCTGCTGGAACACGATGTTCTGAAAACCATCGCAGTATGTGTGTTCCATCGTCATTGAGAGGATGAGAGAACATAAATTAACTGTGAGTTTTGCGTCGGATTTGAAAAGCAGATAACAAAACGCGACCATCCGGTGACCGAGGCACCAATAGACCCTTGTAGATAGTTACGCTGGACATCGATCTTTTGAATCGCGACGCTATTTGTGTTTTCCATCGTCAATACCAGGATCTGACGGTAAGAATTAACTGTGAGTTATGAGAGGGTGAAAACAAACATGACTGCCAAAGAGTACGTCCATCTGGTATGAGGCAGCGATAGACCCTCGGAGATAAGTCGGCTAGTGACCAATGTATTGAAACGTGACGCAATTTCTGTGTTGCATCGTCATTACCCTGGTGGGAAGGTCGCAATTAACTGTCAAATTTGCCTCGGATTTGAAAATTAGACTAACAAAGCGCGAACATCCGGTGACCGAGGCACCAATAGACCCTTTTAAATAGTTACGCTAGACATCGTTGTAATGAATCGCGACGCTATTTGTGTGTTCCATCGTCGATACCACGATCTGACGGTAAGAATTAACTATGAGTTTTGAGTCGGAGACAAGAAACATGACAGCCAAATTGTACATCCATCTGGTATGAGGCAGCGTTAGACCCTCGGAGATAAGTCGGCTAGTGACCAATGTATTGAACCGCGACGCAATTTCATTGTTGCATCGTCATTAGGATGATGGGAATGTCGCAATTACCTGTCAAATTTGCGTCGGATTCCCGAAACTTTACTCGCAGGAGAACGATCATGTGGTGACCCAGGCATGCTTGGAGATAAATCTGTTGGAAGACGATGTTCTGAAAACCATCGCATTATGTGTGTTCCTTCGTAATTGAGAGTGTGGGAGGAATAAAACTAACTGCCAGTTTTGCGTCGGATTTGTAAACTAGACTGACAAAACGCGACCATCCGGTGACCCAGGCACAAATAGACCATTGTAGATAGTTACGCTGGACATCGATGAACAGAATCGCGACGGTATTGTGTGTTCCCTCGTCAATACCAGGATCTGACAGTAAGATTTAACTGTGAGTTATGAGAGGGAGAAAGCAAACTTGACTGCCAAACAGTACGTCCATCTGGTTATAAGGCAGCGATAGACCCTCGGAGATAAGTCGGCTAGTGACCAATGTATTGAACCGCGACGCAATTTCTGTGTTGCATCGTCATTAGGATGGTGGGAATGTCACAATTAACTGTAAAATTTGCGTCGGATTCCCGAAACTTTACTCGCAGGAGAACGATCATGTGGTGACCCAGGCATGCGTGCAAATAAATCTGTTTCTAAGACGATGTTCTGAAAACCATCGCAGAAAGTATGTTCCATCGTAATTGAGAGTATGGGAGGAATAAAATTAACTGTCAGTTTTGCGTCGGATTTGAAAACTAGATGACAAAACGCGACCATCCGAAGACCGAGGCACCAATAGACTCTTGTAGATAGTTACGCTGGACATCGATCTATTGAATCGCGACGCTATTTGTGTGTTCCATCGTCAATACCAGGATCTGACGGTAAGAATTAACTGTGAGTTATGAGAGGGAGAAAACAAACTTGACTGCCAAAGAGTACGTCCATCTGGTATGCGGCAGCGATAGACCCTCGGAGATAAGTCGGATAGTGACCAATGTATTGAATCGCGACGTATTTTCTGTGTTGCATCGTCATTAGTCTGGTGGGAATGTCGCAATTAACTGTCAAATTTGTGTCGGATTTAAAAACTAGACTGAAAAGCGTGGACATCCGGTGACCGAGGCACCAATAGACCCTTGTAGATAGTTACGGTCGACATCGATCTATTGAATCGCGACGCTATTTGTGGGTTCCATCGTCAATACCAGGATCTGACGGTAAGAATGAACTGTGAGTTATGAGAGGGACAAAACAAACTTGATTGCCAAACAGTACGTCCATCTGGTATGAGGCAGCGATAGACCCTCGGAGATAAGTCGGCTAGTGACCAATGTATTGAATCGCGACGCGATATCTGTGTTGCATCGGCATTAGGATGGTGGGAATGTCGCAATTAACTGTGAAATTTGCGTCGGAATCCCGAAACTTTACTCGTATGACAACGATCATGTGGTGACCTAGGCAGTAATAGAAGCTTGGAGAAAAATCTGCTGGAACACGATGTTCTGAAAACCACCGCAGTATGTGTGTTCCATCGTCATTGAGAGGATGAGAGAACATAAATTAACTGTCAGTTTTGGGTCGGATTTGAAAAGCAGATAACAAAACGCGACCATTCGGTGACCGAGGCACCAATAGACCCTTGTAGATAGTTACGCTGGACATCGATCTATTGAATCGCGACGCTATTTGTGTTTTCCATCGTCAATACCAGGATCTGACGGTAAGAATTAACTGTGAGTTATGAGAGGGAGAAAACAAACATGACTGCCAAAGAGTACGTCCATCTGGTATGAGGCTGCGATAGACCCTCGGAGATAAGTCGGCTAGTGACCAATGTATTGAAACGCGACGCAATTTCTGGGTTGCATCGTCATTAGGATGGTGGGAATGTCGCAATTACCTGTCAAATTTGCGTCGGATTCCCGAAACTTTACTCGCAGGAGAACGATCATTTGGTGACCCAGGCATGCTTGGAGATAAATCTGCTGGAAGACGATGTTCTGAAAACCATCGCAGTATGTGTGTTCCATCGTAATTGAGAGTATGGGAGGAATAAAATTAACAGCCAATCTTGCGTCGGATTTGTATACTAGACTGACAAAACGCGATCATCCGGTGACCGAGGCACCAATAGACCCTTTTAAATAGTTACGCTAGACATCGTTGTAATGAATCGCGACGCTATTTGTGTGTTCCATCGTCGATACCAGGTTCTGACGGTAAGAATTAACTGTGAGTTTTGAGTCGGAGTCAAGCAACTTGACAGCCGAATTGTACATCCATCTGGTATGAGGCAGCGTTAGACCCTCGGAGATAAGTCGGCTAGTGACCAATGTATTGAATCGCGACGCAATTTCTGTGTTGCATCGTCATTAGGATGTTGGGAATGTCGCAATTAACTGTCACATTTGCGTCGGATTCAGGAAACTTTACTGGTAGGACAACGATCATGTGGTGACCCAGGCAGTAATAGATGCTTGGAGACAAATCTGCTGGAGGACGATGCTCTGAAAACCATCGCAGTATGTGCGTTATATCGTAATTGAGAGGATGAGAGAAGATAAAATTAACTGTCAATTTTGCGTCGCATTTGTAAACTAGACTGACAAAACGCGACCATCCTGTGACCGGGTCACCAATAGACCCTTGTAGATAGTTACGCTGGACATCAATGTATAGAATCGCGACGGTATTTGTGTGTTCCCTCGTCAATACCAGGATCTGACAGTAAGATTTAACTGTGAGTTATGAGAGGGAGAAAGCAAACTTGACTGCCAAACAGTACGTCCATCTGGTTATAAGGCAGCGATAGACCCTCGGAGATAAGTCGGCTAGTGACCAATGTATTGAATCGCGACGCAATTTCTGTGTTGCATCGTCATTAGTCTGGTGGGATTGTCGCAATTAACTGTGAAATTTGCCTCGGATTTGAAAATTAGACTAACAAAGCGCGAACATCCGGTGACCGAGGCACCAATAGACCCTTTTAAATAGTTACGCTAGACATCGATGTAATGAATCGCGACGCTATTTGTGTGTTCCATCGTCGATACCACGATCTGACGGTAAGAATTAACTGTGAGTTTTGAGTCGGAGACAAGAAACATGACAGCCAAATTGTACATCCATCTGGTATGAGGCAGCGATAGACCCTCGGAGATAAGTCGGCTAGTGACCAATGTATTGAATCGCGACGCAATTTCTGTGTTGCATCGTCATTAGCATGGTGGGAATGTAGCAATTAACTATCAAATTTGCATCGGATTCCCGAAACTTTACTCGTAGGAGAACGATCATCTGGTGACCCAGACATGCTTGGAGGTAAATCTGCTGGTAGACGATGTTCTGAAAACCATCGCAGTATGTGCGTTCATTCGTAATTGAGAGGATGAGAGAAAATAAAATTAACTCTCAGTTTTGCGTCGGATTTGAAAATTAGATGACAAAATGCACCATCCGGTGACCGAGGCACCAATAGACCCTTGTAGATAGTTACGGTCGACATCGATCTATTGAATCGCGACGCTATTTGTGTGTTGCATCGTCAATACCAGGATCTGACGGTAAGATTGAACTGTGAGTTATGAGAGGGACAAAACAAACTTGATTGCCAAACAGTACGTCCATCTGGTATGAGGCAGCGATAGACCCTCGGAGATAAGTCGGCTACTGACCAATGTATTGAATCGCGACGCGATATCTGTGTTGCATCGGCATTAGGATGGTGGGAATGTCGCAATTAACTGTGAAATTTGCGTCGGAATCCCGAAACTTTACTCGTAGGACAACGATCATGTGGTGACCTAGGCAGTAATAGAAGCTTGGAGAAAAATCTGCTGGAAGACGATGTTCTGAAAACCATCGCAGTATGTGTGTTCCATCGTCATTGAGAGGATGAGAGAACATAAATTAACTGTCAGTTTTGGGTCGGATTTGAAAAGCAGATAACAAAACGCGACCATCCGGTGACCGAGGCACCAATAGACCCTTGTAGATAGTTACGCTGGACATCGATCTATTGAATCGCGACGCTATTTGTGTTTTCCATCGTCAATACCAGGATCTGACGGTAAGAATTAACTGTGAGTTATGAGAGGGAGAAAACAAACATGACTGCCAAAGAGCACGTCCATCTGGTATGAGGCTGCGATAGACCCTCGGAGATAAGTCGGCTAGTGACCAATGTATTGAAACGCGACGCAATTTCTTGGTTGCATCGTCATTAGTCTGGTGGGAATGTCGCAAATAACTGTCAAATTTGCCTCGGATTTGAAAATTAGACTAACAAAGCGCGAACATCCGGTGACCGAGGCACCAATAGACCCTTGTAAATAGTTACGCTAGACATCGATGTAATGAATCGCGACGCTACTTGTGTATTCCATCGTCGATACCACGATCTGACGGTAAGAATTAACTGTGAGTTTTGAGTCGGAGACAAGAAACATGACAGCCAAATAGTACATCCATCTGGTATGAGGCAGCGTTAGACCCTCGGAGATAAGTCGGCTAGTGACCAATGTATTGAACCGCGACCCAATTTTAGTGTTGCATCGTCATTAGGATGGTGGGAATGTCGCAATTACCTCTCAAATTTGCGTCGGATTCCCGAAACTTTACTCGCAGGAGAACGATCATTTGGTGACCCAGGCATGCTTGGAGATAAATCTGCTGGAAGACGATGTTCTGAAAACCATCGCAGTATGTGTGTTCCATCGTAATTGAGAGTATGGGAGGAATAATATTAACTGCCAATCTTGTGTCGGATTTGTAAACTAGACTGACAAAACGCGACCATCCGGTGACCGAGGCACCAATAGACCCTTGTAGATAGTTACGCTGGACATCGATGTATAGAATCGCGGCGGTATTTGTGTGTTCCATCGTCAATACCACGATCTGACGGTAAGAGTTAACTGTGAGTTATGAGAGGGAGAAAACAAACTTGACTGCCAATCAGTACGTCAATCTGGTATGAGGCAGCGATAGACCCTCGGAGATAAGTCGGTTAGTGACTAATGTATTGAATCGCGACGCAATTTCTGTGTTGCATCGTCATTAGGGTGGTGGGAATGTCGCAATTAACTGTCAAATTTGCCTCGGATTTGAAAATTTGACTGACAAAGCGCGAACATCCGGTGACCGAGGCACCAATAGACCCTTGTAGATAGTTACGCTGGACATCGATGTATAGAATCGCGGCGGTATTTGTGTGTTCCATCGCCAATACCACGATCTGACGGTAAGAGTTAACTGTGAGTTATGAGAGGGAGAAAACAAACTTGACTGCCAATCAGTACGTCAATCTGGTATGAGGCAGCGATAGACCCTCGGAGATAAGTCGGCTAGTGACCAATGTATTGAACCGCGACGCAATTTCAGTGTTGCATCGTCATTAGGATGGTGGGAATGTCGCAATTACCTGTCAATTTTGCGTCGGATTCCCGAAACTTTACTCGCAGGAGAACGATCATGTGGTGACCCAGGCATGCTTGGAGATAAATCTGCTGGAAGACGATGTTCTGAAAACCATCGCAGTATGTTTGTTCCATCGTCATTGAGAGGATGAGAGAACATAAATTAACTGTCAGTTTTGCGTCGGATTTGAAAACTAGATGACAAAACGCGACCATTCGATGACCGAGGCACCAATAGACCCTTGTAGATAGTTACGCTGGACGTCGATCTATTGAATCGCGACGCTATTTGTGTGTTCCATCGTCAATACCAGGATCTGACGGTAAGAATTAACTGTGAGTTATGAGAGGGAGTAAACAAACTTGACTGCCAATCAGTACGTCAATCTGGTATGAGGCAGCGAACGACCCTCGGAGATAAGTCGGCTAGTGACCAATGTATTGAATCGTGACGTAATTTCTGTGTTGCATCGTCATTAGGGTGGTGGGAATGTCGCAATTAACTGTCAAACTTGCGTCGGATTCCCGAAACTTTACTCGTAGGACAACGATCATGTGGTGCCCCATTCAGTAATAGATGCTTGGAGATAAATCTGCTGGAAGACGATGTTCTGAAAAAAATCGCAGTACGTGTGTTCTATCGTCATTGAGAGGATGAGAGAAAATAAAATGAACCGTCAGTTTTGCGTCGGATTTGAAAACTAGATGACAAAACGCGACCATCCGGTGACCGAGCACCAATAGACCCTTGTAGATAGTTACGCTCGACATCGATCTATTGAACCGCAACGGTATTTGTGTGTTCCATCGTCAATACCAGGATCTGACGGTAAGTATTAACTGTGAGATATGAGAGGGAGAAAACAAACTTGACTGCCAAAGAGTACGTCCATCTGGTATGAGGCAGTGATAGACCCTCGGAGATAAGTCAACTAGTGACCAATATATTGAATCGCGACGCAATTTCTTTGTTGCATCGTCATTAGGATGGTGGGAATGTCGCAATTAACTGTCAAATTTGTGTCGGATTTAAAAACTAGACTGACAAAGCGCGAACATTTGGTGACCGAGGCACCAATAGACCCTTGTAGATAGTTACGCTAGACATCGATGTATTGAATCGCGACGCTATTTGTGTGTTCCATCGTCGATACCAGGTTCTGACGGTAAGAATTAACTGTGAGTTTTGAGTCGGAGACAAGCAACTTGACAGCCGAATTGTACATCCATCTGGTATGAGGCAGCGTTAGACCCTCGGAGATAAGTCGGCTAGTGACCAATGTATTGAATCGCGACGCAATTTCTGTGTTGCATCGTCATTAGGATGTTGGGAATGTCGCAATTAACTGTCAAATTTGCGTCGGATTTGAAAATTAGACTAACAAAGCGCGAACATCCGGTGACCGAGGCACCAATAGACCCTTTTAAATAGTTACGCTAGACATCGATGTAATGAATCGCGACGTTATTTGTGTGTTCCATCGTCGATACCACGATCTGACGGTAAGAATTAACTGTGAGTTTTCAGTCGGAGACAAGAAACATGACAGCCAAATAGTACATCCATCTGGTATGAGGCAGCGTTAGACCCTCGGAGATAAGTCGGCTAGTGACCAATGTATTGAATCGCGACGCAATTTCAGTGTTGCATCGTCATTAGGATGGTGGGAATGTCGCAATTAACTGTCAAATTTGAGTCGGATTCCCGAAACTTTACTCGCAGGGGAACGATAATGTGGTGACCAGGCATGCTTGGAGATAAATCTGCTGGAAGACGATGTTCTGAAAACCATCGCAGAAAGTATGTTCCATCGTAATTGAGAGTATGGGAGGAATAAAATTAACTGTCAGTTTTGCGTCGGATTTGAAAACTAGATGACAAAACGCGACCATCCGGTGACCGAGGCACCAATAGACTCTTGTAGATAGTTACGCTGGACATCGATCTATTGAATCGCGACGCTATTTGTGTGTTCCATCGTCAATACCAGGATCTGACGGTAATGAATTAACTGTGAGTTATGAGAGGGAGAAAACAAACTTGACTGCCAAAGAGTACGTCCATCTGGTATGAGGCAGTGATAGACCCTCGGAGTTAAGTCAACTAGTGACAAATATATTGAATCACGACGCAATTTCTGTGTTGCATCATCATTAGGGTTGTGGGAATGTCGCAATTAACTGTCAAATTTGTGTCGGATTTAAAAACTAGACTGACAAAGCGCGGACATCCGGTGACCGAGGCACCAATAGACCCTTGTAGATAGTTACGGTCGACATCGATCTATTGAATCGCGACGCTATTTGTGTGTTCCATCGTCAATACCAGGATCTGACGGTAAGAATGAACTGTGAGTTATGAGAGGGACAAAACAAACTTGATTGCCAAACAGTACGTCCATCTGGTATGAGGCAACGATAGACCCTCGGAGATAAGTCGGCTAGTGACCAATGTATTGAATCGCGACGCAATTTCAGTGTTGCATCGTCATTAGGAGGGTGGGAATGTCGCAATTAACTGTCAAATTTGAGTCGGATTCCCGAAACTTTACTCGCAGGGGAACGATAATGTGGTGACCAGGCATGCTTGGAGATAAATCTGCTGGAAGACGATGTTCTGAAAACCATCGCAGAAAGTATGTTCCATCGTAATTGAGAGTATGGGAGGAATAAAATTAACTGTCAGTTTTGCGTCGGATTTGAAAACTAGATGACAAAACGCGACCATCCGGTGACCGAGGCACCAATAGACTCTTGTAGATAGTTACGCTGGACATCGATCTATTGAATCGCGACGCTATTTGTGTGTTCCATCGTCAATACCAGGATCTGACGGTAATGAATTAACTGTGAGTTATGAGAGGGAGAAAACAAACTTGACTGCCAAAGAGTACGTCCATCTGGTATGAGGCTGTGATAGACCCTCGGAGTTAAGTCAACTAGTGACAAATATATTGAATCACGACGCAATTTCTGTGTTGCATCATCATTAGGGTTGTGGGAATGTCGCAATTAACTGTCAAATTTGTGTCGGATTTAAAAACTAGACTGACAAAGCGCGGACATCCGGTGACCGAGGCACCAATAGACCCTTGTAGATAGTTACGGTCGACATCGATCTATTGAATCGCGACGCTATTTGTGTGTTCCATCGTCAATACCAGGATCTGACGGTAAGAAATAACTGTGAGTTATGAGAGGGACAAAACAAACTTGATTGCCAAACAGTACGTCCATCTGGTATGAGGCAGCGATAGACCCTCGGAGATAAGTCGGCTAGTGACCAATGTATTGAATCGCGACGCGATATCTGTGTTGCATCGGCATTAGGATGGTGGGAATGTCGCAATTAACTGTGAAATTTGCGTCGGAATCCCGAAACTTTACTCGTACGACAACGATCATGTGGTGACCTAGGCAGTAATAGAAGCTTGGAGATAAATCTGCTGGAAGACGATGTTCTGAAAACCATCGCAGTATGTGTGTTCCATCGTAATTGAGAGTATGGGAGGAATAAAATTAACTGCCAATCTTGCGTCGGATTTGTATACTAGACTGACAAAACGCGACCATCCGGTGACCGAGGCACCAATAGACCCTTGTAGATAGTTACGCTGGACATCGATCTATAGAATCGCGGCGGTATTTGAGTGTTCCATCGTCAATACCAGGATCTGACGGTAAGAATTAACTGTGAGTTTTGAGTCGGAGACAAGAAACTTGACAGCCAAATTGTACATCCATCTGGTATGAGGCAGCGTTGGATCCTCGGAGATAAGTCGGCTAGTGACCAATGTGTTGAATCGCGACGCAATTTCTGTGATGCATCGTCATTAGGATGGTGGGAATGTCGCAATTAACTGTCAAATTTGCGTCGGATTCCCAAAACTTTACTCGTAGGAGAACGATCATCTGGTGACCCAGACATGCTTGGAGGTAAATCTGCTGGTAGACGATGTTCTGAAAACCATCGCAGTATGTGCGTTCATTCGTAATTGAGAGGATGAGAGAAAATAAAATTAACTCTCAGTTTTGCGTCGGATTTGAAAATTAGATGACAAAATGAACCATCCGGTGACCGAGGCACCAATAGACCCTTGTAGATAGTTACGGTCGACATCGATCTATTGAATCGGGACGCTATTTGTGTGTTCCATCGTCAATACCAGGATCTGACGGTAAGAATGAACTGTGAGTTATGAGAGGGAGAAAACAAACTTGACTGCCAAAGAGTGCGTCCATCTCGTATGAGGCAGCGATAGACCCTCGGAGATAAGTCTTCTAGTCACCAATGTATTGAATCGCGACGCGATATCTGTGTTGCATCGGCATTAGGATGGTGGGTACGTCGCAACTAACTGTCAAATTTGCGTCGGAATCCCGAAACTTTACTCGTAGGACAACGATCATGTGGTGACCCAGGCAGTAATAGATGTTTGGAGAAAAATCTGCTGGAACACGATGTTCTGAAAACCATCGCAGTATGTGTGTTCCATCGTCATTGAGAGGATGAGAGAACATAAATTAACTGTCAGTTTTGCGTCGGATTTGAAAACTAGATGACAAAACGCGACCATCCGATGACCGAGGCACCAATAGTCCCTTGTAGATAGTTACGCTGGACATCGATCTATTGAATCGCGACGCTATTTGTGTGTTCCATAGTCAATACCAGGATCTGACGGTAAGAATTAAATGTGAGTTATGAGAGGGTGGAAACAAACATGACTGCAAAGAGTATGTCCATCTGGTATGAGGCAGCAATAGACCCTCGGAGATAAGTCGGCTAGTGACCATTGTATTGAATCGCGACGTAATTTCTGTGTTGCATCGTCATTAGTCTGGTGGCAATGTCGCAATTAACTGTCAAATTTGCCTCGGATTTGAAAATTAGACTGACAAAGCGCGAACATCCGGTGACCGATTCACCAATAGACCATTGTAAATAGTTACGCTAGACATCGATGTAATGAATCGCGACGCTATTTGTGTGTTCCATCGTCGATACCAGGATCTGACGGTAAGAATTAACTGTGAGTTTTGAGTCGGAGACAAGAAACATGACAGCCAAATTGTACATCCATCTGGTATGAGGCAGCGTTAGACCCTCGGAGATAAGTCGGCTAGTGACCAATGTATTGAATCGCGATGCAACTCCAGTGTTGCATCGTCATTAGGATGGTGGGAATGTCGCAATTAACTGACAAATTTGCGTCGGATTCCCGAAACTTTACTCGCAGGAGAACGATCATGTGGTGACGCAGGCATGCTCGGAAATAAATCTGCTCGAAGACGGTGTTCTGAAAACCATCGCAGAATTGTGTGTTCCATCGTAATTGAGAGTATGAGAGAACATAAATTAACTGTCAGTTTTGCGTCGGATTTGAAAACTAGATGAAAAAACGCGACCATCCGATGACCGAGGCACCAATAGACCCTTGTAGATAGTTACGCTGGACATCGATCTATTGAATCGCGACGCTATTTGTGTGTTCCATCGTCAATACCAGGGTCTGACGGTAAGAATTAACTGTGAGTTATGAGAGGGAGAAAGCAAACTTGACTGCCAATCAGTACGTCAATCTGGTATGAGGCAGCGATAGACCCTCGGAGATAAGTCGGCTAGTGACCAATGTATTGAATCGTGACGTAATTTCTGTGTTGCATCGTCATTAGGGTGTTGGGAATGTCGCAATTAACTGTCAAACGTGCGTCGGATTTGAAAACTAGACTGACCAAGCGCGAACATCCGGTGACCGAGGCACCAATAGACCTTTGTAGATAGTTACGCTAGACATCGATGTATTGAATCGCGACGCTATTTGTGTGTTCCATGGTTGATACCAGGAACTGACGGTAAGAATTAACTGTGAGTTTTGAGTCGGAGACAAGAAACATGACAGCCAAATTGTACATCCATCTGGTATGAAGCAGCGTTAGACCCTCGGAGATAAGTCGGCTAGTCACCAATGTATTGAATCGCGACGCAATTTCTGTGTTGCATCGTCATTAGGATGCTGGGAATGTCACAATTAACTGTCAAATTTGGGTCGGATTCCCGAAACTTTACTCGCAGGAGAACGATCATGTGGTGACCCAGGCATGCGTGGAAATAAATCTGTTTCTAAGACGATGTTCTGAAAACCATCGCAGAAAGTATGTTCCATCGTAATTGAGAGTATGGGAGGAATAAAATTAACTGTCAGTTTTGCGTCGGATTTGAAAACTAGATGACAAAACGCGACCATCCGGTGACCGAGGCACCAATAGACTCTTGTAGATAGTTACGCTGGACATCGATCTATTGAATCGCGACGCTATTTGTGTGTTCCATCGTCAATACCAGGATCTGACGGTAATGAGTTAACTGTGAGTTATGAGAGGGAGAAAACAAACTTGACTGCCAAAGAGTACGTCCATCTGGTATGAGGCAGTGATAGACCCTCGGAGTTAAGTCAACTAGTGACAAATATATTGAATCACGACGCAATTTCTGTGTTGCATCATCATTAGGGTTGTGGGAATGTCGCAATTAACTGTCAAATTTGTGTCGGATTTAAAAACTAGACTGACAAAGCGCGGACATCCGGTGACCGAGGCACCAATAGACCCTTGTAGATAGTTACGGTCGACATCGATCTATTGAATCGCGACGCTATTTGTGTGTTCCATCGTCAATACCAGGATCTGACGGTAAGAATGAACTGTGAGTTATGAGAGGGACAAAACAAACTTGATTGCCAAACAGTACGTCCATCTGGTATGAGGCAGCGATAGACCCTCGGAGATAAGTCGGCTAGTGACCAATGTATTGAATCGCGACGCGATATCTGTGTTGCATCGGCATTAGGATGGTGGGAATGTCGCAATTAACTGTGAAATTTGCGTCGGAATCCCGAAACTTTACTCGTACGACAACGATCATGTGGTGACCTAGGCAGTAATAGAAGCTTGGAGATAAATCTGCTGGAAGACGATGTTCTGAAAACCATCGCAGTATGTGTGTTCCATCGTAATTGAGAGTATGGGAGGAATAAAATTAACTGCCAATCTTGCGTCGGATTTGTATACTAGACTGACAAAACGCGACCATCCGGTGACCGAGGCACCAATAGACCCTTGTAGATAGTTACGCTGGACATCGATCTATAGAATCGCGGCGGTATTTGAGTGTTCCATCGTCAATACCAGGATCTGACGGTAAGAATTAACTGTGAGTTTTGAGTCGGAGACAAGAAACTTGACAGCCAAATTGTACATCCATCTGGTATGAGGCAGCGTTGGATCCTCGGAGATAAGTCGGCTAGTGACCAATGTGTTGAATCGCGACGCAATTTCTGTGATGCATCGTCATTAGGATGGTGGGAATGTCGCAATTAACTGTCAAATTTGCGTCGGATTCCCAAAACTTTACTCGCAGGAGAACGATCATCTGGTGACCCAGACATGCTTGGAGGTAAATCTGCTGGTAGACGATGTTCTGAAAACCATCGCAGTATGTGTGTTCCATCGTCATTGAGAGGATGAGAGAACATAAATTAACTGTGAGTTTTGCGTCGGATTTGAATACTAGAAGACAAAACGTGACTATCCGGAGACCGAGGCACCAATAGACCCTTGTAGGTAGTTACGCTAGACATCGATGTATTCAATCGCGACGCTATTTGTGTGTTGCATGGTCGATACCAGGATCTGACGGTAAGAATTAACTGTGAGTTTTGAGTCGGAGACAAGAAACATGACAGCCAAATTGTACATCCATCTGGTATGAGGCAGCGTTAGACCCTCGGAGATAAGTCGGCTAGTCACCAATGTATTGAATCGCGACGCAATTTCTGTGTTGCATCGTTATTAGGACTGTGGGAATGTCACAATTAACTGTCAAATTTGCGTCGGATTCCCGAAACTTTACTCGCAGGAGAACGATCATGTGGTTACCCAGGCATGCGTGGAAATAAATCTGTTTCTAAGACGATGTTCTGAAAACCATCGCAGAAAGAATGTTCCATCGTAATTGAGAGTATGGGAGGAATAAAATTAACTGTCAGTTTTGCGTCGGATTTGAAAACTAGATGACAAAACGCGACCATCCGGTGACCGAGGCACCAATAGACTCTTGTAGATAGTTACGCTAGACATCGATCTATTGAATCGCGACGCTATTTGTGTGTTCCATCGTCAATACCAGGATCTGACGGTAAGAATTGACTGTGAGTTATGAGAGGGAGACGACAAACTTGACTGCCAAAGGGTACGTCCATCTGGTATGAGGCAGCGATAGACCCTCGGAGATAAGTCGGCTAGTGACCAATGTATTGAATCGCGACGCAATTTCTGTGTTGCATCGTCATTAGCATGGTGGGAATGTCGCAATTAACTGTCAAATATGCATCGGATTCCCGAAACTTTACTCGTAGGACAAGGATCATGTGGTGACGCAGGCAGTAATAGATGCTTGGAGATAAATATGCTGGAAGACGATGTTCTGAAAACCATCGCAGTATGTGCGTTCATTCGTAATTGAGAGGATGAGAGAAAATAAAATTAACTCTCAGTTTTGCGTCGGATTTGAAAATTAGATGACAAAATGCACCATCCGGTGACCGAGGCACCAATAGACCCTTGTAGATAGTTACGGTCGACATCGATGTATTGAATCGGGACGCTATTTGTGTGTTCCATCGTCAATACCAGGATCTGACGGTAAGAATGAACTGTGAGTTATGAGAGGGAGAAAACAAACTTGACTGCCAAAGAGTGCGTCCATCTCGTATGAGGCAGCGATAGACCCTCGGAGATAAGTCTTCTAGTCACCAATGTATTGAATCGCGACGCGATATCTGTGTTGCATCGGCATTAGGATGGTGGGTACGTCGCAACTAACTGTCAAATTTGCGTCGGAATCCCGAAACTTTACTCGTAGGACAACGATCATGTGGTGACCCAGGCAGTAATAGATGTTTGGAGAAAAATCTGCTGGAACACGATGTTCTGAAAACCATCGCAGTATGTGTGTTCCATCGTCATTGAGAGGATGAGAGAACATAAATTAACTGTCAGTTTTGCGTCGGATTTGAAAACTAGATGACAAAACGCGACCATCCGATGACCGAGGCACCAATAGTCCCTTGTAGATAGTTACGCTGGACATCGATCTATTGAATCGCGACGCTATTTGTGTGTTCCATAGTCAATACCAGGATCTGACGGTAAGAATTAAATGTGAGTTATGAGAGGGTGGAAACAAACATGACTGCAAAGAGTATGTCCATCTGGTATGAGGCAGCAATAGACCCTCGGAGATAAGTCGGCTAGTGACCATTGTATTGAATCGCGACGCAATTTCTGTGTTACATCGTCATTAGTCTGGTGGGAATGTCGCAATTAACTGTCAAATTTGCCTCGGATTTGAAAATTAGACTGACAAAGCGCGAACATCCGGTGACCGAGGCACCAATAGACCATTGTAAATAGTTACGCTAGACATCGATGTAATGAATCGCGACGCTATTTGTGTGTTCCATCGTCGATACCAGGATCTGACGGTAAGAATTAACTGTGAGTTTTGAGTCGGAGACAAGAAACATGACAGCCAAATTGTACATCCATCTGGTATGAGGCAGCGTCAGACCCTCGGAGATAAGTCAGCTAGTGACCAATGTATTGAATCGCGATGCAACTCCAGTGTTGCATCGTCATTAAGATGGTGGGAATGTCGCAATTAACTGACAAATTTGCGTCGGATTCCCGAAACTTTACTCGCAGGAGAACGATCATGTGGTGACCCAGGCATGCTCGGAGATAAATCTGCTCGAAGACGGTGTTCTGAAAACCATCGCAGAATTGTGTGTTCCATCGTAATTGAGAGTATGGGAGGAATAAAATTAACTGCCAATCTTGCGTCGGATTTGTAAACTAGACTGACAAAACGCGACCATCCGGTGACCGAGGCACCAATAGACTCTTGTAGATAGTTACGCTGGACATCGATCTATTGAATCGCGACGCTATTTGTGTGTTCCATCGTCAATAAAAGGATCTGACGGTAAGAATTAACTGTGAGTTATGAGAGAGAGAAAACAAACTTGACTGCCAAAGAGTACGTCCATCTGGTATGAGGCAGCGATAGACCCTCGGAGATAAGTCAACTAGTGACCAATATATTGAATCACGACGCAATTTCTGTGTTGCATCGACATTAGGGTGGTGGGAATGTCGCAATTAACTGTCAAATTTGTGTCGGATTTAGAAACTAGACTGAAAGCGCGAACATCCGGTGACCGAGGCACCAATAGACCCTTGTAGATAGTTACGCTAGACATCGATGTATTGAATCGCGACGCAATTTCTGTGTTCCATCGTCGATACCAGGTTCTGACGGTAAGAATTAACTGCGAGTTTAGAGTCGGAGACAAGCAACTTGTCAGCCGATGTACATCCTTCTGGTATGAGGCAGCGTTAGACCCTCGGAGATAAGTCGGCTAGTGACCAATGTATTGAATCGCGACGCAATTTCTGTGTTGCATCGTCATTAGTCTGGTGGGAATGTCGCAATTAACTGTGAAATTTGCCTCGGATTTGAAAACTAGACTGACAAAGCGCGAACATCCGGTGACCGAGGCACCAATAGACCCTTGTAGATAGTTACGATAGACATCGAGGTTTTGAATCGCGACGCTATTTGTGTGTTCCATCGTCAATACCAGGATCTGACGGTAAGAATTAACTGTGAGTTATGAGAGGGAGAAAACATCTCGTATGAGGCAGCGATAGACCCTCGGAGATAAGTCGGCTAGTGACCAATGTATTGAATCGCGACGCAATTTCTGTGTTGCATCGTCATTAGGGTGGTTGGAATGTCGCAATTAACTGTCAAATTTGCCTCGGATTTGAAAATTAGACTGACAAAGCGCGAACATCCGGTGACCGAGTCACCAATAGACCCTTGTAAATAGTTACGCCTGATATCGATGTAATTAATCGCGACGTTATTTGTGTGTTCCATCGTCGATACCAGGTTCTGACGGTAAGAATTAACTGCGAGTTTTGAGTCGGAGACAAGCAACTTGACAGCCAAATTGTACATCCATCTGGTATGAGGCAGCGTCAGACCCTCGGAAATAAGTCGGCTAGTGACTAATGTATTGAATCGCGACGCAATTTCTGTGTTGCGTCGTCATTAGGATGGTGGGAATGTCGCAATTAACTGTCAAATTTGCGTCGGATTCCCGAAACTTTACTCGAAGGACAACGATCATGTGGTGACCCAGGCATGCTTGGAGATAAATCTGCTGGAAGACGATGTTCTGAAAACCATCGCAGTATGTGTGTTCCATCGTAATTGAGAGTATGGGAGGAATAGAACTAACTGCCAGTTTTGCGTCGGATTTGTAAACTAGACTGACAAAACGCGACCATCCGGTGACCGAGGCACCAATAAACCCTTGTAGATAGTTACGCTGGACATCGATGTATAGAATCGCGACGCTATTTGCGTGTTCCATGGTCGATACCAGGATCAGACGGTAAGAATTAACTGTGATTTTTGAGTCGGAGACAAGAAACATGACAGCCAAATTGTACATCCATGTGGTATGAGGCAGCGTTAGACCCTCGGAGATAAGTCGGCTAGTGACCAATGTATTGAATCGCGACGCAATTTCTGTGGTGCATCGTCATTAGAATGGTGGGAATGTCGCAATTAACTGTCAATTTTGCGTCGGATTCCCGAAACTTTACTCGTAGGACAACGATCATGTGGTGACCCAGGCATGCTTGGAGATAAATCTGCTGGAAGACGATGTTCTGAAAACCATCGCAGTATGTGTGTTCCATCGTAATTGAGAGTATGGGAGGAATAAAACTAACTGCCAGTTTTGCGTCGGATTTGTAAACTAGACTGACAAAACGCGACCATCCGGTGACCGAGGCACCAATAGACCATTGTAAATAGTTACGCTAGACATCGATGTAATGAATCGCGACGCTATTTGTGTGTTCCATCGTCGATACCAGGATCTGACGGTAAGAATTAACTGTGAGTTTTGAGTCGGAGACAAGAAACATGACAGCCAAATTGTACATCCATCTGGTATGAGGCAGCGTCAGACCCTCGGAGATAAGTCGGCTAGTGACCAATGTATTGAATCGCGATGCAACTCCAGTGTTGCATCGTCATTAAGATGGTGGGAATGTCGCAATTAACTGACAAATTTGCGTCGGATTCCCGAAACTTTACTCGCAGGAGAACGATCATGTGGTGACCCAGGCATGCTCGGAGATAAATCTGCTCGAAGACGGTGTTCTGAAAACCATCGCAGAATTGTGTGTTCCATCGTAATTGAGAGTATGGGAGGAATAAAATTAACTGCCAATCTTGCGTCGGATTTGTAAACTAGACTGACAAAACGCGACCATCCGGTGACCGAGGCACCAATAGACTCTTGTAGATAGTTACGCTGGACATCGATCTATTGAATCGCGACGCTATTTGTGTGTTCCATCGTCAATAAAAGGATCTGACGGTAAGAATTAACTGTGAGTTATGAGAGAGAGAAAACAAACTTGACTGACAAAGAGTACGTCCATCTGGTATGAGGCAGCGATAGACCCTCGGAGATAAGTCAACTAGTGACCAATATATTGAATCACGACGCAATTTCTGTGTTGCATCGACATTAGGGTGGTGGGAATGTCGCAATTAACTGTCAAATTTGTGTCGGATTTAGAAACTAGACTGAAAGCGCGAACATCCGGTGACCGAGGCACCAATAGACCCTTGTAGATAGTTACGCTAGACATCGATGTATTGAATCGCGACGCAATTTGTGTGTTCCATCGTCGATACCAGGTTCTGACGGTAAGAATTAACTGCGAGTTTAGAGTCGGAGACAAGCAACTTGTCAGCCGATGTACATCCTTCTGGTATGAGGCAGCGTTAGACCCTCGGAGATAAGTCGGCTAGTGACCAATGTATTGAATCGCGACGCAATTTCTGTGTTGCATCGTCATTAGTCTGGTGGGAATGTCGCAATTAACTGTGAAATTTGCCTCGGATTTGAAAACTAGACTGACAAAGCGCGAACATCCGGTGACCGAGGCACCAATAGACCCTTGTAGATAGTTACGATAGACATCGAGGTTTTGAATCGCGACGCTATTTGTGTGTTCCATCGTCAATACCAGGATCTGACGGTAAGAATTAACTGTGAGTTATGAGAGGGAGAAAACATTTCGTATGAGGCAGCGATAGACCCTCGGAGATAAGTCGGCTAGTGACCAATGTATTGAATCGCGACGCAATTTCTGTGTTGCATCGTCATTAGGGTGGTTGGAATGTCGCAATTAACTGTCAAATTTGCCTCGGATTTGAAAATTAGACTGACAAAGCGCGAACATCCGGTGACCGAGTCACCAATAGACCCTTGTAAATAGTTACGCCTGATATCGATGTAATTAATCGCGACGTTATTTGTGTGTTCCATCGTCGATACCAGGTTCTGACGGTAAGAATTAACTGCGAGTTTTGAGTCGGAGACAAGCAACTTGACAGCCAAATTGTACATCCATCTGGTATGAGGCAGCGTCAGACCCTCGGAAATAAGTCGGCTAGTGACTAATGTATTGAATCGCGACGCAATTTCTGTGTTGCGTCGTCATTAGGATGGTGGGAATGTCGCAATTAACTGTCAAATTTGCGTCGGATTCCCGAAACTTTACTCGTAGGACAACGATCATGTGGTGACCCAGGCATGCTTGGAGATAAATCTGCTGGAAGACGATGTTCTGAAAACCATCGCAGTATGTGTGTTCCATCGTAATTGAGAGTATGGGAGGAATAAAACTAACTGCCAGTTTTGCGTCGGATTTGTAAACTAGACTGACAAAACGCGACCATCCGGTGACCGAGGCACCAATAAACCCTTGTAGATAGTTACGCTGGACATCGATGTATAGAATCGCGACGCTATTTGCGTGTTCCATGGTCGATACCAGGATCAGACGGTAAGAATTAACTGTGATTTTTGAGTCGGAGACAAGAAACATGACAGCCAAATTGTACATCCATGTGGTATGAGGCAGCGTTAGACCCTCGTAGATAAGTCGGCTAGTGACCAATGTATTGAATCGCGACGCAATTTCTGTGTTGCATCGTCATTAGGGTAGTGGGAATGTCACAATTAACTGTCAAATTTGCGTCGGAATTTAAAACTAGACAGACAAAGCGCTAACATCCGGTGACCGAGGCACCAATAGACCCTTGTAAATAGTTATGCTAGGTATCGATGTATTGAATCGCGACGCTATTTGTGTGTTCCACGGCCGATACCAGGATCTGACGGTAAGAATTAACTGTGAGTTTTGAGTCGGAGACAACAAACTTAGCAGCCAAATTGCACATCCATCTGGTATGAGGAAGCGTTAGACCCTCGGAGATTGGTTGGCTAGTGACCAATGTATTGAATCGCGACGCAATTTCTGTGTTGCATCGTCATTATGATGCTGGGAATGTCGCAATTAACTGTCAATTTTGCGTCGGATTCCCGACACTCTACTCGCAGGAGAACGATCATGTGGTGACCCAGGCAGTAATAGATGCTTGGAGATAATTCTGCTGGTAGACGATGTTCTGAAAACCACCGCAGTATGTGTGTTCTGTCGTCATTGAGAGGATGAGAGAAAATAAAATTAACTGCCAGTTTTGCGTCGGATTTGAAAAGTAGATGACAAAACGCGACCATCCGGTGACCCAGGCACCAATAGACCCTTGTAGATAGTTACGCTGGACATGGATGTATAGAAACGCGACGGTATTTGGTTGTTCCATCGTCAATACCAGGATCTGACG
Source organism: Schistocerca gregaria (assembly GCF_023897955.1). NCBI lineage: Eukaryota > Metazoa > Arthropoda > Insecta > Orthoptera > Acrididae > Schistocerca > Schistocerca gregaria. Next base: position 1,218,874 of record NW_026061891.1, on the reverse strand, counting down.
GTAAGAATTAACTGTGAGTTATGAGAGGGAGGAAACAAACATGATTGCCAAACAGTACGTCCATCTGGTATGAGGCAGCGATAGACCCTTGGAGATAAGTGGGCTAGTGACCAATGTATTGAATCGCGACGCGACATCTGTGTTGCATCGGCATTAGGATGGTGGGAATGTCGCAATTAACTGTCAAATTTGCGTCGGATTCCCGAAACTTTAAGCGTAGGACAACGATCATGTGGTGACCCAGGCACTAATAGATGCTTGGAGAAAAATCTGCTGGAACACGATGTTCTGAAAACCATCGCAGTATGTGTGTTCCATCGTAATTGAGAGTATGGGAGGAATAAAATTAACTGCCAATCTTGCGTCGGATTTGTAAATTAGACTGACAAAAGGCGACCATGCGGTGACCGAGGCACCAATAGACCCTTGTAGATAGTTACGATGGACATCGATGTATAGAATCGAGACGCTATTTGTGTGTTCCATCGTCAATACCAGGATCTGACGGTAAGAATTAACTGTGAGTTATGAGAGGGAGAAAACAAACTTGACTGCAAAACAGTACGTCCATCGGGTATGAGGCAGCGATAGACCCTCGGAGATAAGTCGGCTAGTGACCAATGTATTGAATCGAGACGCCATTTGTGTGTTCCATCGTCAATACCAGGATCTGACGGTAAGAATTAACTGTGAGTTATGAGAGGGAGAAAACAAACTTGACTGCCAAAGAGTACGTCCATCTGGTATGAGGCAGCGATAGACCCTTGGAGATAAGTCGGCTAGTGACCAATGTATTGAATCGCGACGTTTTTTCTATGTTGCATCGTCATTAGGATGGTGGGAATGTCGCAATTAACTGTCAAATGTGCGTCGGATTTGAAAACTAGACTAACAAAGAGCGAACATCCGGTGACCGAGGCACCAATAGACCCTTGTAGATAGTTACGCTAGACATCGATGTATTGAATCGCGACGCTATTTGTGTGTTCCATCGTCAATACTAGGATCTGACTGTAAGAATTAGCTGTGAGTTTTGAGTCGGAGACAAGAAACTTGACAGCCAAATTGTACATACATCTGGTATGAGGCAGCGTTAGACCCTCGGAGATAAGTCTGCTAGTGACCAATGTATTGAATCGCGACGCAATTTCTGTGTTGCATCGTCATTAGGATGGTGGGAATGTCGCAATTAACTGTCAAATTTGCGTCGGATTCCCGAAACTTTACTCGTAGGACAACGATCATGTGGTGACCCAGGCATGCTTGGAGATAAATCTGATGGAAGACGATGTTCTGAAAACCATCGCAGAATGTGTGTTCCATCGTTATTGAGAGGATGAGAGAACATAAATTAACAGTCAGTTTTGCGTCGGTTTTGAAAACTAGATGACAAAACGCCACCATCCGGTGACCGAGGCACCAATAGACCCTTGTAGATAGTTACGCTGGACATCGATCTATTGAATCGCGACGCTATTTGTGTGTTCCATCGTCGATACCAGGATCTGACTGTAAGAATTAGCTGTGAGTTTTGAGTCGGAGACAAGAAACTTGACAGCCAAATTGTACATCCATCTGGTATGAGGCAGCGTTAGACCCTCGGAGATAAGTCGGCTAGTGACCAGTGTATTGAATCGCGACACAATTTCTGTGTTTGCAACGTCGTTAGGATGGTGGGAATGTCAAATTAACTGTCAAATGTACGTCGGATTTGAAAACTAGACTGACAAAGAGCGAACATCCGGTGACCGAGGCACCAATAGAAACTTGTAGATAGTTACGCTGGACATCGATCTATTGAATCGCGACGCTATTTGTGTGTTCCATCGTCGATACCAGGATCTGACTGCAAGAATTAGCTGTGAGTTATGAGAGGGAGAAAACAAACTTGACTGCCAAAGAGTACGTCCATCTGGTATGAGGCAGCGATAGACACTCGGAGATAAGTAAGCTAGTGACCAATGTATTGAATCGCGACGCAATTTCTGTGGTGCATCGTCATTGTACATCCATCTGGTATGAGGCAGCGTTAGACCCTCGTAGATAAGTCGGCTAGTGACCAATATATTGAATCGCGACGCAATTTCTGTGTTGCATCGTCATTAGGATGGTAGGAATGTCTCAATTAACTGTCAAATTTGCGTCGGATTCCCGAAACTTTACTCGCAGGAGAACGATCATGTGGTGACCAGGCATGCTTGGAGATAAATCTGCTGGAAGTCGATGTTCTGAAAACCATCCCAGTATGTGTGTTCCATCGTAATTGAGAGTATGGGAGGAATAAAATTAACTGCCAATCTTGCGTCGGATTTGTAAATTAGACTGACAAAAGGCGACCATGCGGTGACCGAGGCACCAATAGACCCTTGTAGATAGTTACGATGGACATCGATGTATAGAATCGAGACGCTATTTGTGTGTTCCATCGTCAATACCAGGATCTGACGGTAAGAATTAACTGTGAGTTATGAGAGGGAGAAAACAAACTTGACTGCAAAACAGTACGTCCATCGGGTATGAGGCAGCGATAGACCCTCGGAGATAAGTCGGCTAGTGACCAATGTATTGAATCGAGACGCCATTTGTGTGTTCCATCGTCAATACCAGGATCTGACGGTAAGAATTAACTGTGAGTTATGAGAGGGAGAAAACAAACTTGACTGCCAAAGAGTACGTCCATCTGGTATGAGGCAGCGATAGACCCTTGGAGATAAGTCGGCTAGTGACCAATGTATTGAATCGCGACGTTTTTTCTATGTTGCATCGTCATTAGGATGGTGGGAATGTCGCAATTAACTGTCAAATGTGCGTCGGATTTGAAAACTAGACTGACAAAGAGCGAACATCCGGTGACCGAGGCACCAATAGACCCTTGTAGATAGTTACGCTAGACATCGATGTATTGAATCGCGACGCTATTTGTGTGTTCCATCGTCAATACTAGGATCTGACTGTAAGAATTAGCTGTGAGTTTTGAGTCGGAGACAAGAAACTTGACAGCCAAATTGTACATACATCTGGTATGAGGCAGCGTTAGACCCTAGGAGATAAGTCTGCTAGTGACCAATGTATTGAATCGCGACGCAATTTCTGTGTTGCATCGTCATTAGGATGGTGGGAATGTCGCAATTAACTGTCAAATTTGCGTCGGATTCCCGAAACTTTACTCGTAGGACAACGATCATGTGGTGACCCAGGCTGTAATAGATGCTTGGAGATAAATATGCTGGAAGACAATGTTCTGAAAACCATCGCAGTATGTGTGTTCCGTCGTCATTGAGAGGATGAGAGAACATAAATTAACTGTCTGCTTTGGGTCGGATTTGAAAACTAGATGACAAAACGCGACCATCCGGTGACCGAGGCACAAATAGACCCTTGTAGATAGTTACGCTGGACATCGATGTATTGAATCGCGACGCTATTTGTGTGTTCCATCGTCGATACCAGGATCTGACTGTAAGAATTAGCTGTGAGTTTTGAGTCGGAGACAAGAAACTTGACAGCCAAATTGTACATCCATCTGGTATGAGGCAGCGTTAGACCCTCGGAGATAAGTCGGCTAGTGACCAATGTATTGAATCGCGACACAATTTCTGTGTTTGCAACGTCGTTAGGATGGTGGGAATGTCGCAATTAACTGTCAAATGTACGTCGGATTTGAAAACTAGACTGACAAAGAGCGAACATCCGGTGACCGAGGCACCAATAGACCCTTGTAGATAGTTACAATGGACATCGATGTATAGAATCGCGACGCTATTTGTGTGTTCCATCGTCAATACCAGGATCTGACGGTAAGAATTAACTGTGAGTTATGAGAGGGAGAAAACAAACTTGACTGCCAAAGAGTACGTCCATCTGGTATGAGGCAGCGATAGACACTCGGAGATAAGTAAGCTAGTGACCAATGTATTGAATCGCGACGCAATTTCTGTGGTGCATCGTCATTAGGATGGTGGGAATGTCGCAATTAACTGTCAAATTTGCGTCGGATTCCCGAAACTTTACTCGCAGGAGAACGATCATGTGGTGACCCAGGCATGCTTGGAGATAAATCTGATGGAAGACGATGTTCTGAAGACCATCGCAGAATGTGTGTTCCATCGTTATTGAGAGGATGAGAGAACATAAATTAACAGTCAGTTTTGCGTCGGTTTTGAAAACTAGATGACAAAACGCCACCATCCGGTGACCGAGGCACCAATAGACCCTTGTAGATAGTTACGCTGGACATCGATCTATTGAATCGCGACGCTATTTGTGTGTTCCATCGTCGATACCAGGATCTGACTGTAAGAATTAGCTGTGAGTTTTGAGTCGGAGACAAGAAACTTGACAGCCAAATTGTACATCCATCTGGTATGAGGCAGCGTTAGACCCTCGGAGATAAGTCGGCTAGTGACCAGTGTATTGAATCGCGACACAATTTCTGTGTTTGCAACGTCGTTAGGATGGTGGGAATGTCAAATTAACTGTCAAATGTACGTCGGATTTGAAAACTAGACTGACAAAGAGCGAACATCCGGTGACCGAGGCACCAATAGAAACTTGTAGATAATTACGCTGGACATCGATCTATTGAATCGCGACGCTATTTGTGTGTTCCATCGTCAATACCAGGATCAGAGAGTAAGAATTAACTGTGAGTTATGAGAGGGAGAAAACAAACTTGACTGCCAAAGAGTACGTCCATCTGGTATGAGGCAGCGATAGACACTCGGAGATAAGTAAGCTAGTGACCAATGTATTGAATCGCGACGCAATTTCTGTGGTGCATCGTCATTAGGATGGTGGGAATGTCGCAATTAACTGTCAAATTTGCGTCGGATTCCCGAAACTATACTCGCAGGAGAACGTTCATGTGGTGACCCAGGCAGTAATAGATACTTGGAGATAAATCTGATGGAAGACGATGTTCAGAAAACCATCGCAGAATGTGTGTTCCATCGTCATTGAGAGGATGAGAGAACGTAAATTAACTGTCAGTTTTGCGTCGGTTTTGAAAACTAGATGACAAAACGCCACCATCCGGTGACCGAGGCACCAATAGACCCTTGTAGATAGTTACGCTGGACATCGATCTATTGAATCGCGACGCTATTTGTGTGTTCCATCGTCAATACCAGGATCTGACGGTAAGAATTAACTGTGAGTTTTGAGTCTGAGACAAGAAACTTGACAGCCGAATTGTACATCCATCTGGTATGAGGCAGCGTTAGACCCTCGGAGATAAGTCGGCTAGTGACCAATGTATTGAATCGCGACGCAATTTCTGAGTTGCATCGTCATTAGGATGGTAGGAATGTCTTAATTAACTGTCAAATTTGCGTCGGATTCCCGAAACTTTACTCGCAGGAGAACGATCATGTGGTGACCAGGCATGCTTGGAGATAAATCTGCTGGAAGTCGATGTTCTGAAAACCATCCCAGTATGTGTGTTCCATCGTAATTGAGAGTATGGGAGGAATAAAATTAACTGCCAATATTGCGCCGGATTTGTAAATTAGACTGACAAAAAGCGACCATGCGGTGACCGAGGCACCAATAGACCCTTGTAGATAGTTACGATGGACATCGATGTATAGAATCGAGACGCTATTTGTGTGTTCCATCGTCAATACCAGGATCTGACGGTATGAATTAACTGTGAGTTATGAGAGGGAGAAAACAAACTTGACTGCAAAACAGTACGTCCATCGGGTATGAGGCAGCGATAGACCCTCGGAGATAAGTCGGCTAGTGACCAATGTATTGAATCGAGACGCCATTTGTGTGTTCCATCGTCAATACCAGGATCTGACGGTAAGAATTAACTGTGAGTTATGAGAGGGAGAAAACAAACTTGACTGCCAAAGAGTACGTCCATCTGGTATGAGGCAGCGATAGACCCGTGGAGATAAGTCGGCTAGTGACCAATGTATTGAATCGCGACGTTTTTTCTATGTTGCATCGTCATTAGGATGGTGGGAATGTCGCAATTAACTGTCAAATGTGCGTCGGATTTGAAAACTAGACTGACAAAGAGCGAACATCCGGTGACCGAGGCACCAATAGACCCTTGTAGATAGTTACGCTAGACATCGATGTATTGAATCGCGACGCTATTTGTGTGTTCCATCGTCAATACTGGGATCTGACTGTAAGAATTAGCTGTGAGTTTTGAGTCGGAGACAAGAAACTTGACAGCCAAATTGTACATACATCTGGTATGAGGCAGCGTTAGACCCTCGGAGATAAGTCTGCTAGTGACCAATGTATTGAATCACGACGCAATTTCTGTGTTGCATCGTCATTAGGATGGTGGGAATGTCGCAATTAACTGTCAAATTTGCGTCGGATTCCCGAAACTTTACTCGTAGGACAACGATCATGTGGTGACCCAGGCTGTAATAGATGCTTGGAGATAAATATGCTGGAAGACAATGTTCTGAAAACCATCGCAGTATGTGTGTTCCGTCGTCATTGAGAGGATGAGAGAACATAAATTAACTGTCTGCTTTGGGTCGGATTTGAAAACTAGATGACAAAACGCGACCATCCGGTGACCGAGGCACAAATAGACCCTTGTAGATAGTTACGCTGGACATCGATGTATTGAATCGCGACGCTATTTGTGTGTTCCATCGTCGATACCAGGATCTGACTGTAAGAATTAGCTGTGAGTTTTGAGTCGGAGACAAGAAACTTGACAGCCAAATTGTACATCCATCTGGTATGAGGCAGCGTTAGACCCTCGGAGATAAGTCGGCTAGTGACCAATGTATTGAATCGCGACACAATTTCTGTGTTTGCAACGTCGTTAGGATGGTGGGAATGTCGCAATTAACTGTCAAATGTACGTCGGATTTGAAAACTAGACTGACAAAGAGCGAACATCCGGTGACCGAGGCACCAATAGACCCTTGTAGATAGTTACAATGGACATCGATGTATAGAATCGCGACGCTATTTGTGTGTTCCATCGTCAATACCAGGATCTGACGGTAAGAATTAACTGTGAGTTATGAGAGGGAGAAAACAAACTTGACTGCCAAAGAGTACGTCCATCTGGTATGAGGCAGCGATAGACACTCGGAGATAAGTAAGCTAGTGACCAATGTATTGAATCGCGACGCAATTTCTGTGGTGCATCGTCATTAGGATGGTGGGAATGTCGCAATTAACTGTCAAATTTGCGTCGGATTCCCGAAACTTTACTCGCAGGAGAACGATCATGTGGTGACCCAGGCATGCTTGGAGATAAATCTGATGGAAGACGATGTTCTGAAAACCATCGCAGAATGTGTGTTCCATCGTTATTGAGAGGATGAGAGAACATAAATTAACAGTCAGTTTTGCGTCGGTTTTGAAAACTAGATGACAAAACGCCACCATCCGGTGACCGAGGCACCAATAGACCCTTGTAGATAGTTACGCTGGACATCGATCTATTGAATCGCGACGCTATTTGTGTGTTCCATCGTCGATACCAGGATCTGACTGTAAGAATTAGCTGTGAGTTTTGAGTCGGAGACAAGAAACTTGACAGCCAAATTGTACATCCATCTGGTATGAGGCAGCGTTAGACCCTCGGAGATAAGTCGGCTAGTGACCAGTGTATTGAATCGCGACACAATTTCTGTGTTTGCAACGTCGTTAGGATGGTGGGAATGTCAAATTAACTGTCAAATGTACGTCGGATTTGAAAACTAGACTGACAAAGAGCGAACATCCGGTGACCGAGGCACCAATAGAAACTTGTAGATAGTTACGCTGGACATCGATCTATTGAATCGCGACGCTATTTGTGTGTTCCATCGTCAATACCAGGATCAGAGAGTAAGAATTAACTGTGAGTTATGAGAGGGAGAAAACAAACTTGACTGCCAAAGAGTACGTCCATCTGGTATGAGGCAGCGATAGACACTCGGAGATAAGTAAGCTAGTGACCAATGTATTGAATCGCGACGCAATTTCTGTGGTGCATCGTCATTAGGATGGTGGGAATGTCGCAATTAACTGTCAAATTTGCGTCGGATTCCCGAAACTATACTCGCAGGAGAACGTTCATGTGGTGACCCAGGCAGTAATAGATACTTGGAGATAAATCTGATGGAAGACGATGTTCAGAAAACCATCGCAGAATGTGTGTTCCATCGCCATTGAGAGGATGAGAGAACATAAATTAACTGTCAGTTTTGCGTCGGTTTTGAAAACTAGATGACAAAACGCCACCATCCGGTGACCGAGGCACCAATAGACCCTTGTAGATAGTTACGCTGGACATCGATCTATTGAATCGCGACGCTATTTGTGTGTTCCATCGTCAATACCAGGATCAGAGAGTAAGAATTAACTGTGAGTTATGAGAGCGAGAAAACAAACTTGACTGCCAAAGAGTACGTCCATCTGGTATGAGGCAGCGTTAGACCCTCGGAGATAAGTCGGCTAGTGACCAATGTAATGATTCGCGACGCGATAACTGTGTTGCATTGGCATTAGGATGGTGGGGACATCGCAATTAACTGTCAGATTTGCGTCGGATTCCCGAAACTTTACTCGCAGGAGACCGATCATGTGGTGACCCAGGCAGTAATAGATGCTTGGAGATAAATATGCTGGAAGACAATGTTCTGAAAACCATCGCAGTATGTGTGTGCCGTCGTCATTGAGAGGATGAGAGAACATAAATTAACTGTCTGCTTTGCGTCGGATTTGAAAACTAGATGACAAAACGCGACCATCCGCTGACCGAGGCACAAATAGACCCTTGTAGATAGTTACGCTGGACATCGATGTATTGAATCGCGACGCTATTTGTGTGTTCCCTCGTCAATACCAGGATCTGACGGTAAGAATTAACTGTGAGTTATGAGAGGGAGAAAACAAACTTGACTGCCAAAGAGTACGTCCATCTGGTATGAGGCAGCGATAGACGCTCGGAGATAAGTCGGCTAGTGACCAATGTATTGAATCGCGACGCAATTTCTGTGTTGCATCGTCATTAGGGTGGTGGGAATGTTGCAATTAACTGTCAAATGTGCGTCGGATTTGAAAACTAGACTGACAAAGAGCGAACATCCGGTGACCGAGGCTCCAATAGACCCTTGTAGATAGTTACGCTAGACATCGATGTATTGAATCACGACGCTATTTGTGCGTTCCATCGTCGATACCAGGATCTGACGGTAAGAACTACCTGTGAGTTTTGAGTCGGAGACAAGAAACTTGACAGCCAAATTGTACATCCATCTGGTATGAGGCAGCGTTAGACCCTCTGAGATAAGTCGACTAGTGACCAATGTATTGAATCGCGACGTAGTTTCTGTGTTGCATCGTCATTAGGATGGTGGGAATGTCGCAATTAACTGTCAAATGTGCGTCGGATTTGAAAACTAGACTGACAAAGAGCGAACATCAGGTGACCGAGGCACCAATAGACCCTTGTAGATAGTTACGCTAGACATCGATGTATTGAATCGCGACGCTATTTGTGTGTTCCATCGTCGATAACAGGATCTGACTGTAAGAATTAGCTGTGAGTTTTGAGTCGGAGACAAGAAACTTGACAGCCAAATTGTACATCCATCTGGTATGAGGCAGCGTTAGACAATCGTAGATAAGTCGGCTAGTGACCAATATATTGAATCGCGACGCAATTTCTGTGTTGCATCGTCATTAGGATGGTGGGAATGTCTCAATTAACTGTCAAATTTGCGTCGGATTCCCGAAACTTTACTCGCAGGAGAACGATCATGTGGTGACCCAGGCATGCATGGAGATAAATCTGCTGGAAGTCGATGTTCTGAAAACCATCGCAGTATGTGTGTTCCATCGTAATGGAGAGTATGGGAGGAATAAAATTAACTGTCAGTTTTGCGTCGGATTTCAAAACTAGATGACAAAACGCGACCATCCGGTGACCGAGGCACCTATAGACCCTTGTAGATAGTTACGCTGGACATCGATTTATTGAATCACGACGCTACTTGTGTGTTCCATCGTCAATACCAGGATCTGACGGTAAGAATTAACTGTGAGTTATGAGAGGGAGAAAACAAACTTGACTGCCAAAGAGTACGTCCATCTGGTATGAGGCAGCGATAGACACTCGGAGATAAGTAAGCTAGTGACCAATGTATTGAATCGCGACGCAATTTCTGTGGTGCATCGTCATTAGGATGGTGGGAATGTCGCAATTAACTGTCAAATTTGCGTCGGATTCCCGAAACTATACTCGCAGGAGAACGTTGATGTGGTGACCCCGGCAGTAATAGATACTTGGAGATAAATCTGATGGAAGACGATGTTCTGAAAACCATCGCAGAATTTGTGTTCCATCGTCATTGAGAGGATGAGAGAACATAAATTAACAGTCAGTTTTGCGTCGGTTTTGAAAACTAGATGACAAAACGCCACCATCCGGTGACCGAGGCACCAATAGACCCTTGTAGATAGTTACGCTGGACATCGATCTATTGAATCGCGACGCTATTTGTGTGTTCCATCGTCAATACCAGGATCTGACGGTAAGAATTAACTGTGAGTTTTGAGTCTGAGACAAGAAACTTGAAAGCCGAATTGTACATCCATCTGGTATGAGGCAGCGTTAGACCCTCGGAGATAAGTCGGCTAGTGACCAATGTATTGATTCGCGACGCGATAACTGTGTTGCATTGGCATTAGGATGGTGGGGACATCGCAATTAACTGTCAGATTTGCGTCGGATTCCCGAAACTTTACTCGCAGGAGACCGATCATGTGGTGACCCAGGCATGCTTGTAGATAAATCTGTTTCTAAGACGATGTTCTGAAAACCATCGCAGAATGTGTGTTCCATCGTAATGGAGAGTATGGGAGGAATAAAATTAACTGTCAGTTTTGCGTCGGATTTCAAAACTAGATGACAAAACGCGACCATCCGGTGACCGAGGCACCAATAGACCCTTGTAGATAGTTACGCTGGACATCGATTTATTGAATCACGACGCTACTTGTGTGTTCCATCGTCAATACCAGGATCTGACGGTAAGAATTAACTGTGAGTTATGAGAGGGAGAAAACAAACTTGACTGCCAAAGAGTACGTCCATCTGGTATGAGGCAGCGATAGACACTCGGAGATAAGTAAGCTAGTGACCAATGTATTGAATCGCGACGCAATTTCTGTGGTGCATCGTCATTAGGATGGTGGGAATGTCGCAATTAACTGTCAAATTTGCGTCGGATTCCCGAAACTATACTCGCAGGAGAACGTTGATGTGGTGACCCAGGCAGTAATAGATACTTGGAGATAAATCTGATGGAAGACGATGTTCTGAAAACCATCGCAGAATTTGTGTTCCATCGTCATTGAGAGGATGAGAGAACATAAATTAACAGTCAGTTTTGCGTCGGTTTTGAAAACTAGATGACAAAACGCCACCATCCGGTGACCGAGGCACCAATAGACCCTTGTAGATAGTTACGCTGGACATCGATCTATTGAATCGCGACGCTATTTGTGTGTTCCATCGTCAATACCAGGATCTGACGGTAAGAATTAACTGTGAGTTTTGAGTCTGAGACAAGAAACTTGACAGCCGAATTGTACATCCATCTGGTATGAGGCAGCGTTAGACCCTCGGAGATAAGTCGGCTAGTGACCAATGTATTGAATCGCGACGCAATTTCTGAGTTGCATCGTCATTAGGATGGTGGGAATGTCGCAATTAACTGTCAAATTTGCGTCTTATTCCCGAAACTTTACTCGTAAGACAACGATCATGTGGTGACCCAGGCAGTAATATATGCTTGGGGATAAATCTGCTGGAAGACGATGTTCTGAAATCCATCGCAGTATGTGTGAGCCAAATTGTACATCCATCTGGTATGAGGCAGCGTTAGACCCTCGGAGATAAGTCGGCTAGTGACCAATGTATTGAATCGCGACACAATTTCTGTGTTGCAACGTCGTTAGGATGGTGGGAATGTCGCAATTAACTGTCAAATGTGCGTCGGATTTGAAAACTAGACTGACAAAGAGCGAACATCCGGTGACCGAGGCACCAATAGACCCTTGTAGATAGTTACGCTAGACATCGATGTATTTAATCGCGTCGCTATTTGTGTGTTCCATCGTCGATACCAGGATCTGACTGTAAGAATTAGCTGTGAGATTTGAGTCGGAGACAAGAAACTTGACAGCCAAATTGTACATCCATCTGGTATGAGGCTGCGTTAGACCCTCGTAGATAAGTAAGCTAGTGACCAATGTATTGAATCGCGACGCAATTTCTGTGTTGCATCGTCATTAGGATTGTGAGAATGTCGCAATTAACTGTCAAATTTGCGTCGGATTCCCGAAACTTTACTCGTAGGACAACGATCATGTGGTGACCCAGGCAGTAATAGATGCTTGGAGATAAATATGATGGAAGACAATGTTCTGAAAACCATCGCAGTATGTGTGTTCCGTCGTCATTGAGAGGATGAGAGAACATAAATTAACTGTCTGCTTTGGGTCGGATTTGAAAACGAGATGACAAAACGCGACCATCCGGTGACCGAGGCACAAATAGACCCTTGTAGATAGTTACGCTGGACATCGATGTGTTGAATCGCAACGCTATTTGTGTGTTCCATCGTCAATTCCAGGATCTGAAGGTAAGAATTAACTGTGAGTTATAAGAGGGGGAAAACAAACTTGACTGCCAAAGAGTACGTCCATCTGGTATGAGGTAGCGATAGACCCTCGGAGATAAGTTGGCTAGTGACCTAAGTATTGAATCGTGACGCAATTTCTGTGTTGCATCGTCATTAGGGTGGTAGGAATGTTGCAATTAACTGTCAAATTTGCGTCGGATTTGAAAACTAGACTAACAAAGCGCGAACATCCGATGACCGAGGCACCAATAGATCTTTGTAGATAGTTACGCTAGACATCGATGTATTGAATCGCGAGGCTATTTGTGTGTTCCATCGTCAATTCCAGGATCTGAAGGTAAGAATTAACTGTGAGTTATGAGAGGGAGAAAACAAACTTGACTGCCAAAGAGTACGTCCATCTGGTATGAGGCAGCGATAGAAGCTCGGAGATAAGTCGGCTAGTGACCAATGTATTGAATCGCGTCGTATTTTCTGTGTTGCATCGTCATTAGGATGGTGGGAATGTCGCAATTAACTGTCAAATGTGCGTCGGATTTGAAACCTAAACTGACAAAGAGCGAACATCCGGTGACCGAGGCACCAATAGACCCTTGTAGATAGTTACGCTAGACATCGATGTATTGAATCGCGACGCTATTTGTGTGTTCCATCGTCGATACCAGGATCTGACTGTAAGAATTAACTGTGAGTTTTGAGTCGTAGACAAGAAACATGACAGCCAAATTGTACATCCATCTGGTATGAGGCAGCGTTAGACCCTCGGAGATAAGTCGGCTAGTGACCAATATATTGAATCGCGACGCAATTTCTGTGTTGTGTCGTCATTAGGATGGTGGGAATGTCTCAATTAACTGTCAAATTTGCGTCGGATTCCCGAAACTTTACTCGCAGGAGAACGATCATGTGGTGACCCAGGCATGCTTGGAGATAAATCTGCTGGAAGTCGATGGTTTGAAAACCATCGCAGTATTTGTGTTCCATCGTAATTGAGAGTATGGGAGGAATAAAATTAACTGCCAATCTTGCGTCGGATTTGTAAACTAGACTGACAAAACGCGACCATCCGGTGAACGAGGCACCAATAGAAACTTGTAGATAGTTACGCTGGACATCGATGTATTGAATCGCGACGCTATTTGTGTGTTCCCTCGTCAATACCAGGATCTGACGGTAAGAATTAACTGTGAGTTATGAGAGGGAGAAAACAAACTTGACTGCCAAAGAGTACGTCCATCTGGTATGAGGCAGCGATAGACGCTCGAAGATAAGTCGGCTAGTGACCAATGTATTGAATCGCGTCGTATTTTCTGTGTTGCATCGTCATTAGGATGGTGGGAATGTCGCAATTAACTGTCAAATTTGCGTCGGATTCCCGAAACTTTACTCGGAGGAGAACGATCATGTGGTGACCCAGGCATGCTTGGAGATAAATCTGCTTGAAGTCGATGTTCTGAAAACCATCGCAGTATGTGTGTTCCATCGTAATTGAGAGTATGGGAGGAATAAAATTAACTGCCAATCTTGCGTCGGATTTGTAAACTAGACTGACAAAACGCGACCATCCGGTGACCGAGTCACCAATAGACCCTTGTAGGTAAGTGCTATGGACATCGATGTATAGAATCGCGAGGCTATTTGTGTGTTCCATCGTCGATACCAGGATCTGACAGTAAGAATTAACTGTGAGTTATGAGAGGGAGAAAACAAACTTGACTGCCAAAGAGTACGTCCATCTGGTATGAGGCAGCGATAGACACTCGGAGATAAGTAAGCTAGTGACCAATGTATTGAATCGCGACGCAATTTCTGTGTTGCATCGTCATTAGGATTGTGAGAATGTCGCAATTAACTGTCAAATTTGCGTCGGATTCCCGAAACTTTACTCGTAGGGCAACGATCATGTGGTGACCCAGGCAGTAATAGATGCTTGGAGATAAATATGATGGAAGACAATGTTCTGAAAACCATCGCAGTATGTGTGTTCCGTCGTCATTGAGAGGATGAGAGAACATAAATTAACTGTCTGCTTTGGGTCGGATTTGAAAACGAGATGACAAAACGCGACCATCCGGTGACCGAGGCACAAATAGACCCTTGTAGATAGTTACGCTGGACATCGATGTGTTGAATCGCGACGCTATTTGTGTGTTCCATCGTCAATTCCAGGATCTGAAGGTAAGAATTAACTGTGAGTTATGAGAGGGAGAAAACAAACTTGACTGCCAAAGAGTACGTCCAACTGGTATGAGGTAGCGATAGACCCTCGGAGATAAGTTGGCTAGTGACCAAAGTATTGAATCGTGACGCAATTTGTGTGTTGCATCGTCATTAGGGTGGTAGGAATGTTGCAATTAACTGTCAAATTTGCGTCGGATTTGAAAACTAGACTAACAAAGCGCGAACATCCGATGACCGAGGCACCAATAGATCTTTGTAGATAGTTACGCTAGACATCGATGTATTGAATCGCGAGGCTATTTGTGTGTTCCATCGTCGATACTAGGATCTGACTGTAAGAATTAGCTGTGAGTTTTGAGTCGGAGACAAGAAACTTGACAGCCAAATTGTACATCCATCTGGTATGAGGCAGCGTTAGACCCTCTGAGATAAGTCGGCTAGTGACCAATGTATTGAATCGCGACGTATTTTCTGTGTTGCATCGTCATTAGGATGGTGGGAATGTCGCAATTAACTGTCAAATGTGCGTCGGATTTGAAACCTAAACTGACAAAGAGCGAACATCCGGTGACCGAGGCACCAGTAGACCCTTGTAGATAGTTACGCTGGACATCGATGTGTTGAATAGCGACGCTATTTGTGTGTTCCATCGTCAATTCCAGGATCTGAAGGTAAGAATTAACTGTGAGTTATAAGAGGGAGAAAACAAACTTGACTGCCAAAGAGTACGTCCATCTGGTATGAGGCAGCGATAGACGCTCGGAGATAAGTCGGCTAGTGACCAATGTATTGAATCGCGTCGTATTTTCTGTGTTGCATCGTCATTAGGATGGTGGGAATGTCGCAATTAACTGTCAAATGTGCGTCGGATTTGAAACCTAAACTGACAAAGAGCGAACATCCGGTGACCGAGGCACCAATAGACCCTTGTAGATAGTTACGCTAGACATCGATGTATTGAATCGCGACGCTATTTGTGTGTTCCATCGTCGATACCAGGATCTGACTGTAAGAATTAACTGTGAGTTTTGAGTCGTAGACAAGAAACATGACAGCCAAATTGTACATCCATCTGGTATGAGGCAGCGTTAGACCCTCGGAGATAAGTCGGCTAGTGACCAATATATTGAATCGCGACGCAATTTCTGTGTTGCGGCGTCATTAGGATGGTGGGAATGTTCCATCGTCGATACCAGGATCTGACTGTAAGAATTAGCTGTGAGTTTTGAGTCGGAGACAAGAAACTTGACAGCCAAATTGTACATCCATCTGGTATGAGGCAGCGTTAGACAATCGTAGATAAGTCGGCTAGTGACCAATATATTGAATCGCGACGCAATTTCTGTGTTGCATCGTCATTAGGATGGTGGGAATGTCTCAATTAACTGTCAAATTTGCGTCGGATTCCCGAAACTTTACTCGCAGGAGAACGATCATGTGGTGACCCAGGCATGCTTGGAGATAAATCTGCTGGAAGTCGATGGTTTGAAAACCATCGCAGTATTTGTGTTCCATCGTAATTGAGAGTATGGGAGGAATAAAATTAACTGCCAATCTTGCGTCGGAT